>NC_072770.1:33967444-34267444 GCF_022539595.1 Amphiprion ocellaris
TGAAAGCACAAGAAGAGTCGACTCATTAAAGGAGAAAACAGGAGATATTTTTGGTTCTTCTGTCGCTCTGCAGTTTCCAGTTTCCTTAGACTGAATATCAAGTTTATATTTTAAATGATTTACCATGTGAGCCCAAGAAGACTTCAATAAACTCCCTCCATCCCCTGGACACAACACATTTTATTACCATGTTAAATCTTTTTTTAAAAATGTTATTGAGTTTTAATCATAGTTTTAGCATAGTTTTTTCTCTTTGCTTGTTTAGTTTTGTCATTTGTGTGAAAGGTGTTAAACAAATAAAGTTGAGTTGATAAACTGAATAATTGACTAACTCATGATTGTGACAACAGAAATATTTTCATTGTGATTTAAGGGTTTGTTTCATTTTTAAGGTTGGGGTTAAAATCTTGACAGAAAAAAAATTAAAGAAATAAACTACATTAAAAAAGCAATTAAATCAAAGGAAAAAAGCATTTAATACAATAAAACTTTTATAAAGAAAATTAAACATTAAAAACAATGAAATTACATTAAACAGACAAAATATTTAATTAGATAATTAAAGAGAAGATACAAAACATGTAATTCTGAAAATAAAAATTTTCAAAAAAAAATATTAAACATTAAAAATTAAATATTTTAGATAATTAAACATTTAAAAAATACAATTAAACAAGATGAATATTTCACATTTAAAAAAACATTTAATTAGATTATTAAACCTTTAAAAAGACAAAACATTTAATTAAAAAATTAAATGTTTAATTAGAAAATTAAATCTTAAAGACAAAACTTTAAATAGGAATTAAACAGAAAATACAATGAAGCATTTAAAAAGAAAATTAAACATTAAAAGGTGGTAAAACATTTAAAAAGAAAAACCTTAAAGATTTGATCGAAAAATTAAACATTGGGAAAGAAAAGGAAAGCCGATAAAACATTTGAAAAAACAACAATTAAACATTAAAAAGACAAAACATTTCAAAATCAAATCAGACATTAGAAAAGAATAAAAGGTGAGAAAGGAGCAAAACTAAACATTTAAGAAGAATCAAACTAAAGACAAAACATTTGAAAAGACACCAATTAAACTTCAGAAGATCAAATTAAACAGAAGAGACAATAAAACGATCAAAAAGACCGATAACAGATAAAGGCCTTAAAGCGTTTTCTAGTCTGAAATGAAAACATCAAGTTGTTTCTTCAAACATTTCCTCTTTCTATGTTCTTGGTTTGATTGTGGACAGATTTACTAAGTGCTCATTTCAGAAAACTGCTTTCCAGATAAAATCTACTAGTAGCTGAAGGCATCGATCAAACTAATGTTACCTTCTGATCTCTACAAACTTTACTGTTTAGTGAAGAGAATCAAAATTTGTTGGGGATTTCTAAAAAACTCACAGGTGAAGGTCTGAGAAGAACTCAGATGGATGGTCTAAATGTGAAATCAAGACTCATGGTCACAAGTTTTAAGGCTTCTGTTAACCAGAAAGTTCAAACTAACAGAGAAGTACTGAGAAACTTTTAAAACTTCAGTCCTCAGAGTGTCTGAAGGTTCAAACTAACAGAGAACTACTCAGGAACTTCGAAGATATCAGTCCTTGGACTGTCTGAAAGTTAAATCTAACAGAGATCTACTGTGGGACTTAGAAAACTTCAGCCCTCAGACTGTCTGAAAGTTCAATCTAACAGAGAACTACTGTGGGACTTAGAAAATTTCAGCCCTCAGACTGTGTGAAAGCTCAGGTCCTGAGGACTCGGGAGGTGTGGAGGCTTTGGAAAGTCTTGGAACTGAGGGTTCCACCCTCCAGCACAAAGGCTGAAGCCCAACCTCCTGAGAAAAACGGTCGAGTCGAGACTCGAGTTAAAAAAAAACTCGAAAACGACAAAAAATAGATGATAAATGCGCAAAAAAAAGAAGAATTTGTATCTGAGCGAATAGCTCAGGGGAAAAGGAGACAGACTAGTGACTGGAAGGTCGCAGGTTCAAGACCCGCCACTGGCCTTTTTCATTCTTTGTCTTTGTCAGTATTTTGAGAAAATTTAAGAAGTGTCTGGTCTTGAACCAGCGACCTGCAGCTCCATAGGCAAATCCTTAACTCACTGAGCTACAGATCAGATACAAAGAAATAATTTCGTCGTCCCTTTGGCATCGTAGTTTCTGAAGTCACCACATGGGCGGAGCCAAGGCGGAGTCTGGGTGGAGTCTGGGCGGAGAGTAGGTGGGGAGGTGGGTGGCGGCCTCCCCACTCTACTCCCCCACCTCCCCCCACCACCCACCACACCTTCCCCCGCCCGACGAGTTCTTCGAGTCTCCACGAGTTCTTCGAGTCTCCACAGGTTTTCCCGAGTTTCTGGAGTTTCTACCAGGTCGGAGGCAGAACAAGTTGTCATGAAGAGGTGTTGAAGTCGGCCAGGATGGACTGACTTTTTACAGCAACTAGAAGGAAGACCACTAGAAGAGCAGGTCTTTAACCACCATCCATAAAATCCATGGAGTCGCTCCAGAGAAATGAAGGGAGGTCAACTTTTATCAACGTCCATCCAGATGTTCAACTTGATTTCTTTACTTTGAGATTTTTAGCACCACAAACCTTTAGTATCACACTTTATCATTTATTAGGACTTTAATGGAATCCACCAGCAGATTTACTTTTTGTTGACAAACTTTATTCTTGTCTTCGTGGGACTGACGTATTTAAAAGTCTTCCTTCTATTTGACCTCATGTTTATTAGTTTTAGTGGAGAAAGTTATTTTAGTTGTTGATTAGTCTCTTAAAAACCAAATAATAAATTGGATTAGTCAAGAGGTTCAAATTTCTTACTTTGTCATATTTTAAATAATACAAAAAAATAAATAAAAATAAAGCGTCTTGAGACAATTTGACCAGTAATTGGCGTTACATAAATAAAATTGAATTAAAATTGTATATATATCTTGTAATGTTGGAGTAATTCAGCCATATATGTTGGAAAACACATTTTCTTTGTCCATTAATCTGTTGATTGTTTTCTCCAGTAATTCATTTCTTGTTTTGGTTTATAAAATGTCAAACCCAAACATATTCAGTTTACTGCAATAAAAACCAAAAAGACATTCATGATGCAGGAATCAGGCAGTTCTTCAATTTTTATCTCAGTCAGTCAGAAAGATAGTTGATAATGTGTGAATTGTTGCAGCTTGTGAGCCGAGTGTCAAAAAACATTTAGAAAACAACATCAACAAAACACTCAATAAAGATTTGAACACCATTAAATGGAAATCCAACTTTTGCATGACAATGTCAAATTAAAGGGCATTTATTTCCAACGTAAATGTGTGATATTCATCCTCTGGAGCTTTCTCTTCACACCTTCTTCCACCTGGACTGGTTTGGTCAGGAGCATGTGCAACTAACATTTGAAAAACTGCACTTTAACATCAATGAATCACACTGAAGTTTAATCTCTACATAAATGAGACTGAGTCTGGATGTGCTGCTCTGTCATTAACTCCTAAGTTTAGGGAAAGTTCAAACAAAAGAGGACAGTTCAGGTAAGACTTGAAAATGAGCTTATTTTGAACAAACATCTCAGACTTTCTGAGCTTCAGCACCTCTAGCAAGATATTTTAACAAGCAACTCAAGACATCCAGAAGTTGCAGAGAGTTAGCTTTAGCTGAGCCAAAGAACATGTGGGACGCTAACCTAGCAAACATTTCAGACTTTTCTCTGTGAATTCTGAGAAATAATTTACTATTGAATGACAGAGCTACACATCTTAACTCAGTCTCATTAAAACAGACTCTAATTCAGTGTCATCCATCCATATTAAAGTGCAGTTACCCAAAATGTTTGTTGCATGAGCTCCAACAAAACCTGTCCAGATAGAAGGTCACTTTGACAAACAGGAAGTGGAAGATTCCAAGCAGATTTATAGAAGGGGGAACCGGACTGTACTAAGTGTGGTCGAGTATAGAGGGGTGTTTTGTGGGTTTTTAAGGCTGATAATGATTATTATTGAGACACTTGGAGTATATTCATTTGGATATTCATTTGCAGTAAATGAAAGTATTTAAAATCTTGGAGTTAAACTTACAAGAACACAAACTTTAACAGAAAACTTTGTTGATACGTTTTTGTTTTGTTTACAGATGTTAAGTTAATGGAGTTTTATTCGTGATGTATAATGTATAACCAATCAAATCACTCCAGAAGACAGAGCGACCACAGGTAGATAAAGCTTCAGAGCCAAAGTAGCGCCATTTTTAAATGTATTTATTACCGTAAATCAGTAAAAAATTAAATACTGGTAATCAGTAAATCAGTCAGCCCACAATTACTACAATTCTACAATGTATGTCTCTTTCCTTTGACTTATTTGTACAATCTACGATGTATATGATGGTGTTTTTTCATACCAAAGGCTATACTATGATGTTTTCTAAGAGACATACCATGCTATTCGGTTTGTTCTGGCCCTGGGCTGCTGCACTCCTCCTCTGTTGTTTTCTGGATTGTACTCAGCTGCATGCCTTCGTCCACCCGGCCTCCGTTGACTCGTCCCGCCTGCCGTCTCTGGAGCTGAAGCTGGATTGGAACAGACCAAAGTACAGTCCAATCACGATGCCAGCTGCCTCTCAAAAGGCTCCTTCATCTGGCAGGTGGTGGCACTTCTTCTGAGGGGAAGCTGAGCTGGCCCGGCAGAACTTTGGAGATGTGTTCCAGTGGTTGGTGGATGTGTGGGGAGATAGAGAGGGACCTTTGAACTGTTCAGAAAGGAAAACAGAGAACCCATTGGAAGTTTTAGTTTAGGGTGCTACTGCAGTGTGTTTTTGGGTTTAAGAGGTGAACAGGAAGAGTTTTTTTTTTCGTATTGATTATCTTTTACTTTGTTCCTGGTTGGAATGCCCATCAATGTCAACATGAAGTTCACTCTTAGTTCTGTTTATTTATTTTTATTTTACTAACACCCATTTGCTTTTAACCCCCTCACATGTTGTGTTGTTGTAAACTTACTCTTTCAAATAAATACTCGTCTAACCCTCTGGAAACCAGCGTTTGGACTGTTTTTGTGTTGCTCCTCACCTACTTCAGACAGCTGGGACAAAACAACGTTTTGTGGACGACATGCTATACTATGACGTTTTTAGAGCGACATGCTATACTATGACGTTTTTTGAGCCACATGCTATACTATGACGTTTTTTGAGCCACATGCTATACTATGATGTTTTTTGGATGACATGCCATGCTGGGACGTTTTGTTGGACCAAAGGCTATAAAATGAAATTTTTAGAGCGACATGGTATACAATGACGTTTTTTGAGTGACATGCTATACTATGACGTTTTTAAAGCGACATGCTATACTATGACTATTTTCAGAGCGACGTGCTATACTATGACGTTTTTTGAGCGACATGCTATACTATGATTTTTGTTGAGCGACATGCTATACTCTGACGTTTTTTGGGTGACATGCTAAACTACGACGCTTGTTGAACCAAAGGCTACACTATGACGTTTTTTGAGCCACATGCTACACTATGACGTTTTTTGAGCCATATGCTATATTATGACGTTTTTTGAGCCATATGCTATATTATGACGTTTTTTGGGCGACATGCTATACAATGACGTTTTTTGAGCCACATGCTATACTATGACCTTTTTTTGGGTGACATGCTATACTATGATGTTTTTAGAGTGACATGCTATACAATGACGTTTTTTGAGCCACATGCTATACTATGACCTTTTTTTGGGTGACATGCTATACTATGACGTTTTTAGAGCGACATGCTATACTATGACGTTGTTTGGATGACATGCTATGCTGTGACATTTTGTTGGACCAAAGGCTATACAATGACATTTTTAGAGCGACATGCTATACAATGACATTATTTGAGCGACATGCTATACTATGATGTTTTTTGGACCACAGGCTATACTATAACATTTGTTGAGTGACATGCTATAATATGACATTTTTTGGGTGACATGCTATACTATGACATTTTCAGAGTGACGTGCTATACTATAATGTTTTTAGAGCGACATGCTATACTATAATGTTTTTAGAGTGACATGCTATACTATGACAATTTTAGAGCAACATGTTATCCTATGACGTTTTTAGAGCGACATGCTATACTATGACATTTGCTGGGCAACACTCTATACTATAGGCTTTTTAAATTGACATATTACTATGACTTTTTTTGTTTTAGGTTTTTTTTTGTTTTGTCGCAACATATTATAAGAATTTGAACAGTTTTAAAAATTACTATACCTTTACTTGTGCAATGAAATATTATTCTATGGCATTTTTTAGACGACATATTTTACTCTGATGTTTTCTTGAATAACTTACTATTTTGACAATATACTGCACTATGAAATTTTTTGAACCACATATCATACATGACAGTTTTAGGCAGCATCCTATCATTTTGCACTTTTTGAACCACATAATAATCTGTTGTTTTTTTTTGCCAAGCTATACTATGAACTACAGCCCATACTATGCTATTCTTGAAAAATATACTATACTTTGACATTTTCTGAACTACATCCTATACTATGGCATTATACACAGAGTGCTTTGGTTACATGTTGATTTATAGTATAGATTTTTTTCTGTTTTGTTTTTTGACGGGATTACCACAGACCTGACTGTGAACACCGTCGACACCCACCTCAGGGAGATGCTGCCTCAGATCTGAAGGCTGCTTGGTTGTGGTCTTTCTGGTCCTGCTCCAGAACGCCTTCATCAACTACAGTCTTCTTTTGAAGAGGCCCTCAGATGCTGCAATCTCTGACCTTCAGGAGGAACTGCTACTTTCACTCTGTAACAAGACGGCGGATATTTTAAAGACCCAGCTCCTGGCGGCTTTGAGTGAAAGTCAAAACGGAACTACAGACAATTAAATCTCAGCTGTGGGTCAGTATTTCAAACATCAAGTTCGACCCGGCTGTCCTAAAGCACGCTGTGGTTGAAACGGAAACTTCACTCTCCACATCACCGACATAGTGCTGGGCGATATGGAAAAAATCATATATCACGATATGGATTATTTTATATCACGATAACGATATATATGACGATATACCACAACAAAGTATGTTTTCAGTTATTCTCTGAAAAGTTTGACAAAAATTTCATTGCTTACTTTTCTCCATGAAACTTTAACCCGTTGCCAGGGCTGGATCCGAATATTCGATCCCCATGGTGGTATGCGGATATTTATTTTGAGATCCGAATATTCGCCCCCTCCTACCTCCACCCCCCGTCGGGCGTTACGAACCGAGACGAAAATTCGGCTCTTTCCTCCGTTAGCTCACCGCCTCTGACCTCACGGACCGAACCGAATATTCAAGTCATTTCTTCGTCTGTCCGTCAAATCCCCCCACCACTAAAAGTGGACAATAAATGTGAAGAATGTGAGCAGCAGCAGACTGTGAGCAGCGGAACAGATGTGATCAGAAAGAAGTCATTTTCTTTTTTCTTTTCTTTCTGGTTGACTTGATGCTGTTAGATGCAGATGTTGAAGCTGATTCTGATCTTTCAGGATAAAAAGCTGCTTTTCCTTCACAGACTTTTCAGGAAATTATTCTCAGGTTTTCTCTGCTCTTTATATTTTTATTATCTGTGATTATTTCATTACTTCTTTATTGTAAAATAAAGTTTGAGGCATAAAGACTCATTTAGTTATTTTATTCCTGAAATCTTTGACGTAGCAGAACTAAACTTCCATTTTCCTTCTTGTGCTTCTGATACTAGAACTAAATGTATCTTCAAGACGGATCATCTGGTTTTAATGAATCAGCAGCAACATCACAACAACAAATAAGACAATTTTCAACAAATTAATGAAACTGATTTCATTTAAAACTATCAGAGTCTGTTTTAGTGTCAAATTAAAGCTGATTACTGAAAACTTGAACATTAACGTTACTGTTTTAATCACATTTAAGTTTCCTGAACGTTACATTAATGTCAACCAGCCACAGTTTTATGAACTTAATGAACCACATTACAGGAACAGAACACACTTCAGCTGTTTACATGAAACTCAACACATTAGCTTGATGCTACGTTAGCTTTAATCAGGCTACGACTGAGCAGCTAGCTCGGTTAGCATCGCTAACATTAAAGCTAATATTTACTATGCTAACTTTCTTCACTGAAACAAACACCAACATCTGGAGTGCATTGCACACATTACATCTGACACTAAAGCTGCATATAAAGTGCATTAAAAGCGGCACCGATACGAAAGTAAACATTTACTTACCGAGCTTCTGTCCTCTTTATATACAGTCTACTGTATACGTGGGTGGCCATCCGCTCTGAGACCTCCTGATAAACTTTCTCCGTCCAGCTCCCTCTGTATTCTTTGGTCCACCACCAAAGACAGAAAAGTCTCGACCTCTTCATTCACCCACGGTACAGGTCTGGCTGTCATATTAAAATTATGAAGAACAGAGAGGTCTGTGAAGTGCAATACACACCGTCGCTGTTTAGTTTTTTTTAAATGCCGGTTTTGTTTTCGTGCTGGTGTCGCTCTCGTGTGTCGTCACTCCCTGTCCTATCAGTGGCCTGCACTCCTGTCCAATCAGTGGCCTGCACTCTGTAGACGTCACATCTCGGCTCACTTCATCTCGCTTGGAACCTCAGCCGAGAAGGTACGGAAAATCGTGCCTGATACCTTGCACTAATCCATATGGAAACGCTCGCAAACAAAGACGAGCCGAGCCGCACCGCTTTAGAGTCCTTTAAGTGTCTGCTGGTAGAATCAGCCGAAGGTAGAAAACTGGTTAAAACAAGCCAACGGGCAGGAAAACTGTCTGTGGAAAATGTTCTGCTGCTGCACCGATGAATAAACCAACAGTTATTATATCAGAATTAACCCAAACGAGGAGAGCAGAGTCTCTGCTGCCTCCTACATAGGACCTGTCAATCATTCCAGACCGGACTTTCAATCAAGTAGCCCCGCCCCCTGGCTTCGCAAAACTTTCACGCTCTATAAATAAATAAAAAATAAATCAATATTGATTTATTTTAGGATCGGCCACCTGATCTCTCATTTTGACCATGAAAACTAACGAAAAAAAATGTATATACAGTCTATGCACTTTACTCTGGCTCCACACTTGCTGATGACAACTTCCGGTCTCAGAAAATGAAAAAACTGACCTTTTTTCGTTTCTGTCTCTTACTGATTTTGCTTTCTTGTTATTCTAAATATAAAACGAAAATCAAAGCATTTTTAAAAAAATTGTATATCCCTTTTTGATCATGAAAAGGAAAAACGCTTTTTGTATTTTAAAACGAAAATCAAATAACCACTCCTTTTTTGTTTTTCAGTACCCGTTTCAGAACGGAAAATCCAATTACCAGACCCGTACACGGACCCGTTACACTAGTCTGAACTTAATTTTAAAATCACCTCCACTCAGAAAGGTTTTTAATCAATGCTGCTTTTAATGCATGTTTGGGCTTCACTATGCAGAATGACATGCACTTAGAGTTTGATATAAGAAGGCTGTTTTCAGATCCATCTGCTGAAAAGGGGAAGTTCTCTGAACTTTATTTCCCTGCAGGCAGGATTTTATTCTGCTCCAAGAGGCAACACGTGTGATGTGGAAAGCCTGCATCACACCTGCAACAAGAATGGATATTCATTGTAACAGGAGACATCTTGCATTTAGAAATGAAAGATGTTTGAAATCTGTGAATAATTGCAACCTGGATTCAGGGCTATGGAGGTAACATGTATTTCACTTCAGAGATGCTGGATGTGATCAGAGGTGAAACCAGCTTGACACTTTCAACCTGACCTCAATATGGTATTCGGTTCATCCGTAAAAACAAAAGCAGTACACCCTTGTAGTAAACTCCACCAAAGAGAGAATTTCAAATTGTTATCTTTCACCCACTTTTGGAGGCCTGAAGAGTTCAGGCTATGCTGTACTGCAAAAGAAAACAGTAGAAAATAGTTGAATTTTAAGCAGCAGGATGTTGTTTTATTCTTTCAGTTAGGGACATTTCCCTGAGAGCAATGTTGTTTATTAGGAATACTGTGTGTTCACTCAGTTACACCTTGAAGCTGCCCATTACAGCAAGTGTGATCTGTTTTTTGGGGTTAGGGGCGTTCCTCAAGGGCACAGTGATGCTAATAAGAGAGGGGCAAACATTTCATTTTCATCACACAGATTTTTCCAAAGCAAATCTTGGTAAAAACTGCCTTCAGCAGCTGTGTTTTGTTGTAATGCTTTGTACATCTCACTGTAGTCATTTTACTAAATGTGTTGTGACCATTGCATCCCTGAAGGTATTATACACTACGGTTGTTCATTATATTTGCAAAAGCTGCACTTGGGTGAAATTTATCAAAATGGCAGCTTTCTGCCCAAAACGCTGGTGCCTACACTGCGCTGAAGCAGCCATGTACTGGGCTGAATTCATTCAGTTTGGATGGGGAGGGGGCGGTCGTGTCTGAAGAACATCATAGCACTCTCTCATTTTAAATTTAGTTTAAAATGATACTCTACCTGCTGGTATCAGTATGAGAGTATGAAATACCATATCACTGGTGTCTGACAGTGGTATAGTTTTTTTTTTTACTAATTGCTAGAAGTGACTGGTCTTGCAGAAGTGAACACAGTGAAAATAGGATTACAGTCTATCTGTTGTGTAATACTAAGGTTACTGATGATGTTTATCTATATGTGTGTGTCCACTCGGGGGCAGTATTTCACCAGCGACAAATGAGGACACCAATGCATTCCTGTTAATCCCCTTAAAGAGCCACTGCAAATGTCTCCTCAACATCAATGCTTTTTATTATAAGGTCTTCATGATTCAGTCCCGTCATTCTGAAGCAAAAGGAACTTCGACATCTGGTGGGTGGTGCAAAGGTAACAAAGGAGGCAGCAGAACAAGACATCCTCACAAGAGTGAACTCTTTTTCCTAAAGATGTTATCACATAATTCAGTCAGACATTTTTTTTTTTTTTTTTAGCTTAGACGTTGAGGTGGAGTGAAACTGTCTCTGTTTACTTACACTTTAGAGCTTGTTTGAGGATGTTACAAGGATGTTTGACAAGTTGGAAACTAAAACTGAACAACTTCATGAGAAACGTGATTTTAATCTGAAACTAAATATTGAAAAGCACAATTTGAAATAAACAATCCTACATGAAAAACCTTTTTGACCTATAAGAGGCAGAACAACAAGCTATAAATACTTAATACATATTATCAGCTCAAAGTTCATATTGTGGACATGTCTGCAAACAGGTGCACCTCGATGTGCACAAATCCAATACTTTTTTCTTTAGCTCTTTCCAACTCCTGACTGGAATCTCTGTTTAATTAGCTGCTAAACACTTCAGTTCATTCGCTACCTAGTTATTAAATTTGTCTGTTGTTTGACACTGAACACATTGGTACACTAGATTCATCTTAGCTTTCTTCTTTGAAATAACCTTGAAAATGAGACTGATCAGAGTAGTAAAGCAGGGCCAAAAGCAGTACATATGCAGGCAAAACAACAAGCTGAAAGTTGCTAAAATGCTGTCAAGTGCTGAAGGAAAATGCTAATGACAAAACCTCAGTCATTTTATGACTGGAAACCTGCAGTACTTCTTCAACTTACAGGCAGGAATGAAAATCCCAACCCATTAATGCATTCTGTATAAATCAAGACTGCACTTGCCGTAATTATTATGGAAGCTATTTAGCTCGTTGGGTCATCAGTGCAAAATAAGACGTGGGTTATTAATTGAATGGCGCCTGGTTAAACACACGCTGAGCAGAAATAGATCCAGACTCAAAACATTAATGAGGCAGAGAAAACAGGGTCAGCATATAATGATGACCATTGCTGTTTGTCAGCAGGTCAATAGATGATGATGAGACTGTCATCCTTCACAGGATTAACCTTTACCAACAACATTAAGGGTAGTGTGTTTTTTTATTATTATTGGCATAGCTCATACAGCAGGTTTTCACAAATTTCCAGTTGGTCAGTGTTGTGAATGTGAATCAATGTAACATCATATGTGATCACCATACACCCACTGACCCAAAGGGTGGCCTGTAATTGAAAGGGTTAGCTTTATTTACACTCTCTGTGAGTGCTGTGGGCATGAGCTCATTTTAAACACAAGTGTGATGACGTTTCATTCACTCTGACAGGCTGTTATCATGATTCTTGCCTTTGGTTGCAAACTTTACCATCGGGTTAGCTGACCAGTTCACATCAGACTTTATGGGTCACATCATCGAAAATGAAAAAAAAAACCAAAAAGCTACTTATTTTGAGACAAATTACTTGGAGTATCAAACCATAAGGATAGTTTTACTTGTATAGTTCAGTTTGGGCTGTTGTCATTGAGTTTTCTTCTTCCTTGCAAATACAGTGGAAATGAGAGGAATTTCATTTCTGATGCTCTCAGATGTTTCTCTCTCACTTCACTGGAATCCCTTTCTACTTCAACTTAAAGCTTTTACAGTGTGTTCAGTGACTTATCCTGGAGATTTAATGTGGTATGCTGCTGTATTTTTTGATACTGTGATGAGGCAGACATCTCAAAAACACATTACATAACCTGGGCAATTAAAAACAACTATTTGCATGGCTTGACACAAATGACACCTAGGTGAGTAACTACATTTTTGCAAATTTTATTGGAGAGATTTACAGTTTTCTAATAATCTTCTAGGAGAAAGTGCCCAAGAAAATAATTGGAATTAGTTAATTGGAAGTTTAAACTGTTTCCATTTTTTTCCATTCCGTTATTTTTTTTTATTGTTTCCCTTCCATTAATACTAAATTTCAATTTAACATACTAGGTCTGTTCAAAGAAAATCCTGTGCTTTTGAAAGAAATTGCAGATGTGTAAAATTATCTTGTGCTTGTTTTTTTTTTTTACATACATCTGACCCCTTAAACCAGTTATATAAGATGAGTGACAGACAAATCCAGAGATTTTGGTATATTAGCATTAACCCTGTGTTAGCCTTAGCATTAGCCTTGTAGTGGGTGTAGTAGCATCAGCATGCGCGGCTGTGCCTGCTGGGGTGGCACAGCTTGTGAATATAGAGTGGGCTCCCACAGCTCAGAAGATTAGCGTCGAAGTGCATTCAAGTCCATGTGCGAGGGCCGATTTCCAGGAAGAATAGCCCTTTATTGGGCCCCAAGTTGAATCCTGCTGCTTCCCTTTGGCCCAATAGAAGGCTGCAGTAACTGACAGTCCTTTACAATCAGCCAACACTGGTGGAGGTTTTGGGGCTCTCACTCTTTTTTTTCCACTCTTTTTCTCCAAAAGGATTGATTTTGAAATTACTCTTTCTCTGCCCAGTGTGTGTATGAGTGGGTATATTTGTGTGCATTCGGCCGTATATGTGTGGTTGTGTGTGTGCTGGAGTGCGTCTACGCGCGCGCACGCACACACGCACACGCACACACACACACGCACGCACGCACGCACGCACGCACGCACGCACGCACGCACACACACACACACACACACACACACACACACACACACACGTGCACATGCTTGAATGCCAGTCTTGGCAATTGTCTTAATGGGATAAGGGGAGACTATGGTTCCTGTTGGGGGGATGGGACTGTGGGAATGACATGGGAAAATACACACACGTATTCATTGCACAACAGCTATGTTGTTGGTTGATTCAAAGCAAAGGTGATATTTGGTGACTCTTTATCTCCCAAACACACCTCAGGGCCGTAAATACTCTGCACATTGGCCAAAAAAGCAGATGTGACACCTTTCAGCAGAAGTGAAATTTGTGAACTGCAAAACAAAATACAACAATACTCAAAAAAAATGTACTCATGTGTTAGATGAGACAGAGAGCGTTATAGCTGCAAATGCTTAGATCATTTTGTTGATGATGATTTCACATGCTGCAAAACTAAGGGTCATTTAAGGAGAATGAAAGAAGTGACATTACAGATTACTGCACGGAAGGTTGGTGGTGGGATTGCAATGAAGATGCTTGACCAGTAGGGGTCATCTGTGACATGATGTTCAGTCTGCAGCCCCAGTTGTTTGTAACCTTTCTGCCATGTAACCTTATCAAACAAAAGCAGAATTTATCTGTCGCCCCACATTACAGCTTAAATGACACACAGGACATCAGAAGATTTGAGTAGAAAATGTCTCCTAAAAAATAAAAAAATAAATAAATAAAAGAAGAACATGTGACAACATCAAAAATGAAGCTAATCTCATGGAAGATATATTTTCCCATATCTTTAATGAGTTTGTTTACCTCTTAACAACCTGAGGAAGACTGTAAGTGAGAACGTGCTGGTTCATTCATGTATAAATAAAGACTTTTTAAAAAAAATATTTAAAATCAGAGTACTCTTTTGGTGCTAATACGAAGGACTTCCATTTATGAAACAGTCATTATTTTGTCATCTATTTTTGCATATATATTTAGATCTCAAATGTCAGTCTTTATTTTGTATCATGTCCTACCAGAACAAAAGTATTCCAAGTCATTAAGAGCCTATAGTTTTCTATTACTAGCTGCAAATTCTCAACAAGAAGTCACATAATACTCCTCACAAAGATATTTGTCAAGTCTAATGATTCATTCTTGAGCTTTGACTGTAAGTATCCTCAGTAACACTGACTTGCTTTTTCCAAAGCTTCTGGCCACATCCTGCGGTCCTTCTCCCCATTGTATGACAGAAAGATCAAGAACCACCTGCAAATAATGGTTATTTTCATTGTTTATTAATGTATTTTTTCTATTAATGTCTTGTTTCATAAGCTGTAAGAAAACTGCAAAAAATGCCAGTGTTGTATTCTGTTTGCCCGAAACAGCAAACAGTATAAGGTAGAAATCATCACGTCTAAGAAGCTAGCATCACAAATATTTGTGATTTTTACATTAAAAATGAGAGACTGATTATCACATTTGTTAGCTCTCTGTTGATTTATCATTAAATGTAATAATTCTCTGAGTTTTGTTCAATTTTTAACACAACATTTGTCTCCTCTCACCATGTCCATCATTTTAACCAGTCATCTGATCAGTGACAAAGAGTTGAAATGGTTGATTGAGATAAAAATTCTCTTGGGTTTGGAGGACAGATGAGGTAATTAGCAGTGGTGATAAAAAAAATATATCCTGCAAGATTTGTTTTCAGCTCTTCGTGATGAAGGATTCCCGTTACCCCCCTGAAATAAGATGCACAACCCTGAAACATGCACGCAAAACATGTTCGCCATCACACTCTCTTCCTGTCTCTCACACTCAGGCCAACAATCGCACTCCATCTTCTGATGACAGCAGATGGACAGGTCTGTGATTGCCGTTCTACCTCTAAACCTCACAGGTATAGCTGCTCCATTCCCCCGTTCACTGTGTCGATACTGAGATGTCAGTCAACGATAAGTGAAATGACAAATTCAGAGGAAGATGCGGGGGTGTTATATTTCCCAGGCTGATAAACATTTCATCTTGATTTAAGGATGAGCTGAAGAGGGGGAGGTTGATGGATGAAAGTTAAAGAGAGAGTAGAGAGAAAGAGACCACCAGCAGCCATTATTTGTGTGATATCTCCAGTTTGTCTTCATTTACCATGTTTTTCGGTCCACTACACTCCAGAGTGTGCTGACAGCTCATGCATCAAAAGGTTGTCTTGCAGGTGATCACGGAGACAGACAGAACTGAGAATAGCTGACTGTATAATTGCACATCACCTTCAATATTACCACTCACCCATGAGAAATCTGCAGATTGAAAGGCTTCAATGAAATTATTACTGTGGTGGTCATGAAGCTACTGATTGTGCAAGTGCAGATGACAGTTATCAATACTGACACGTCAGTCTACACTTGACATTTCTGTGATAAAAATGGATTGTCCTGTACCACAAAAATCCACCAGAAAATCAATACACTTATTTTTTTGTGATTGAATGATGGTTTGCACCTGCGACTTGGGAGATGAAAACCTTTAATTTACATTAAACCTACTGATAAACTCATGGGGCATTAGGATTAATCATTTGGATCATCCATTCCTACACTGATCAGCCACAACATTAAAACCACCATCAGCTGAAGTGAATGACATTGATCATCTTGTAAGAATGCAATGTTCTGCTGACAAACCTTGGGTCCTGGCATTCACCTGGATGCTACTTTGACACTTTGCCCCTACCTAAACAGTGTTGCAGACCACAATGTTAGCCACCATGTGGTTTTTAATGTTGTGGCTGATTGGTAGTTGTTACATATTTCAGTTTGAATCAAAGTGGCCAACCATCTGACTGACTTGCAATGAACCATGCTCCATCCACCCCATTCTCTTTCTTGGGATGTTTTGTTTAGGATGGCACTAAAAACAGCGTCACACTACTTCCAACCTTGCACCTGGATTATTGCATAGCCATGATGAATTATCATAACACATAGAAAATACATTCTGATGACTTTGATATTTATATTCGCTTTAGACCTCTGGTGGAGCTGTTTTTCTATGAGCATGTCTCTGTTTTGTGCACACGAGAAGCACATACAGTATGAGTGATAGAGAATTGTGGCAATAGTGTCCCACTATTCTGTTAATCAGCTGATGGTGATGACTGGCTAAGATATGCTGCAATGCACCAGCAAAGACAGAAGAAGATCACAAACACGTAAGATAGATGAAAACCATTTTGCATTCAAAATATGTATAGACTGCTTTGCAAAAGTTTTATTTTTTTCAGCTGATTAGGGTGAAGGCAGGGGACACCCTGGACAGGTCACCCGTCTATCACAGGGTTACACAGAGAGACAAACAATCGGACTCACATCCACACCTACGGACAATTTAGTTACCAATTAACCTCAGCATGTTTTTGGACTGTGGGAGGAAGCCGGAGAACCCACGCATGTACAGGATGAACATGCAAACTCCATACAGAAAGATCCCGGGAAGGCCTTCTAGGTGAAAGTGCTAACCACCAAGCCACCGTGCAGCTCCTTTTGAACATTAATGCAACATTTATTTGTTTACATGAAAACCAATTAAGTTCATGACAAGGTGCCTCAGAAAAAATGCCAGTGAAGCTGATTTAATTGAAGCTCTTTTGACGGCTGCGTTAATATCATCAATTATAGCAAAATTCCATTAATAGTATACATGTTCACGCTAACGCAGCAAAAATAAGTCTCATGAGAGACATTATTGTACATTTCTGTACACAGCCAAATGCAAATTTATTCTAGCATACCTGTACCTATCCATCTGTATATCCATTATGCCATTTCTGTACATGTGAAAGGTGTACATGGTCTGTATTATATCTTTATTTTTAGTCTTACTGTATTTCTGCATGTCTTGTCGTGTTTTTTCCATGCCCCCATGTAACATGTAAATTTCCCCAGTGAGAGATAGTCAATAGACATTTGAACAATCACCCAGACATGCCAAAAAAATATGTAATTGTGACAATCTCTTTCCAAAGCCATGCTTCTATAACAGCCTCCACTTGTCTGAGATGGGTCCTCAAGGAAAGTCAAGTTCTTCCACACCAAATATCGATGGTCTTTCCTGTGTCCACAGGGGTTTTAAGGGGTCCATCATTAAAGTCCACCATTGGATTTAGACTGGATTTACCTGAAAACATACTGAAGTCCCTCAACAATGGAAAGTAGGCCCAGATCAAACGTTTTCAAATGTATGTGAATGAATTCAGTCAATCAGTTAAAGGGTGAACAGTAAATGTGACACTTCTTGTAGTATATTAGGAGTGATTTTGAACATGGAAAAATGAAAAATTTTAGCATGCAGTCAAGAAAGGTGTTATGACAGCATCATAGTGACAGATGAGTGAAGTGCGCTTTAATCAGTAATTCCTAAATTCCACTGACTCCACTGTTGGTTTGCTTTATTTTGTCTAACTCCTTGCACAGCAGTGATTTAACCATATGGGTAA
The DNA here is from genome assembly GCF_022539595.1 of Amphiprion ocellaris. Taxonomy (NCBI): domain Eukaryota; kingdom Metazoa; phylum Chordata; class Actinopteri; family Pomacentridae; genus Amphiprion; species Amphiprion ocellaris. Next base: position 33,985,410 of record NC_072770.1, read on the forward strand.
TTTCACTTCCTTCGCCTGATTAAACCTTTTTTCAGGGGTGTGTGGGTGTGTAAAGGCAGTACTTGATTGACATCTGCCTCACATTTTTATTTACTTTCTTGCATGACCTGCCAGGTGGGAAAAATGACACCTTCATCATTGTACATGAAAGTGGGAGGGATTGCATAATTCCCAGCACAGTTCAACCCACCTTTAACTTTAGTTGAGATGTAATCAGCCAGGAGTGAAAATACCTCTGGATGTTTGCAGTGATTTCAGATTCTTAGATGTACAGCTTCTATAGAAAGGAACGTCTTGCTCTGCTATTAGAGCCAGTCAGATACTTTCATCTCAACAGAACAAACTGCTAAAGATGACCGCATGGAGTTAGCCAAACCAAATGAGCAGAATTGTTGTGTATTTTGTTGTATGTGTTGCTGCTTTATTAATGCGCACTAGTCACTGATAATATTAATATTCTGCATACCAATATCAGCCTTCTCAGCTCCATTAGCATGTGCCTGGGGGTGTTGCTGGCAGGTCTCTCTCACTACTGGGTGGCCTGGTTGGTAGCTACTCAACGCTCCTCTCTTGCCAAGCATAGAAGGCTATTGGACTCTCGGAGGAAAGCAGTAAGATGCTGTCAGAGTGTGTATACTAGTGTGTGCGTGTGTCTGTGACTCAGGCGAAAAGATCACACTCTGATTGTTGTTTATGCTTGTACTGATACTGCTCATCTGATACTGTCACACTGGTGTTGAATCTAAAAATTACCTCGTGTTGGACCCCAGACTAATAGCGGCGTGGGGATGAAAGGAACGTGGGCTGAATAGTTGCAGTGGATTGGCTGCAGCTAGTTTGTTGAACCTGAGTTTGGGATCTGTTGCACTGGGCTCTTTGTCTTGCATTTCCCCTAGCTTCTTTTCTTTTCACTTTCCCTCGCAGTTTCTTTTTGTCGTTGGTGAAAATTGTGCATCAATGCGGTCTAAAGCTTTCTCAGTGAAGTGACCCGTGTTTAAATGTTCTGGGGGCGTCTGGTTGAATTGCTCAAACAAATTGCTGTTGATATGAAGATGTGGGGTGGTGTCTCCATTGAGATGGTGGTTTACACACTTGTCGCACTGTTGGCATTGCAGTGAATGGCAGATCTGGCCGAAGTTATGACTTTGTCTTTTGTTGCTAAGTTGCTAGAGTTCATCCTTTGAGTGAGCTCAATCCTAAACGTGTCGAACATATGAAATGCAAATTTTCGGAGGAATTCCATTCAAGTTTCTGCTTTAGAATAATGTCCAATCAGGACAACAGTCTACATGCTTACTCTCTGCATTTAAGTTTCTCTGCTTAATTAAGTTTTCTGAATCACATTCGGTTGATTCAGTTGACTGGTGGGTGTTTTGCCAAATCCTCCATAAACCAGTCATCTTGTTGCTTTCAAAAGTGTAAGACCCCTCCCTGGGTGTTCATTAAATCCCTAAAAACCCACCTCTGTTTTTAAAGTAACATATTTAGAATTATTTCAATGAAAATAAGCCCTTCCTGTCCTTAAGTGGCTTAACTGTAACTCTTCCCTGTTACATACATGAAGCTCCCATATCTCTGTCCATGCACCTCTATACATTCACTGCAGCTCAAGCGCACCAGCTCACCTTTGACTCATACACTGTAAACTACACAACACTACACAATGGCAAGTTGAGATATTAGAGTAATTCAGCCATACATGTTTGAGTAGGAAACCAATTCTGAAGGAGAAAAATGATGTAAGAAGCGTGCATAATGAAACATTCCATGACAGGTTACCTTCTTCATAGTCTTTCAAGTAGAAAATCTGCATTAAACTTGTCTCTATGCTGTGTACTTTGCCGTATGTTTTTTCATACCCCTTGTGGTTTTCCATGAGATCACAATAGATTTTTTTTTCATTCTTTGGCTTTTAACTTAAATTCTTTAACTGACAGTTAGTTAAACTTTCAGGTCCTTAATGCCAGCTGATATTTTAACTGCTTACAGGGCACACACTTGAGTTGTCTTCAGCATTTTCACCTGAACTGACATTTAAACTACTTTTGACATATCAACTGTATTTTCAGCTGTATTCATCAGTTACTTAAAATTTCTAAAATACCTTCAGTATTCAAAAATCAAATGCCATTTTAATTGCTCTCATTTTTTTCAGTTCTTACTCCTCAATTCAGCAGCTTTCAGCACTTTCACTTTAGACGATATTGAGATTTTATTAACTCCTTGTCTTCAGCAGATAATTACATTGTGATTTCAGTGCTTCCGCTTTAACACTTCCAGTCCTTTCAGGCTTCAGCTCTTCACCTTCACATCCACAACAATGCAGCCTATAAAAATTGAATAAAATCACATAAAATAAAAATTTCAACTCTTCGAACATAGACAGCTTCCATTATTCATACACAATTTATAGTTGATAAATTGATTTCCAGATCAATTTATTACCTACTTTTCTCAACTGCATCTTCAAAATGTTGTATGTCAAGTGTTTCAGAAGTTTCAACTGTAAAATTTTCTTGCAAGTACACATGCATTACTTGCTGTTACAAGCAAGTTAATGTCAAAAATATAGGTTTGAAGTTTCTGTTAATTCACGCAATGAGATTTCTTCATGTGTCATAAGTTATGTATAGTATAAGACCCCTACTGTCCAAGCAAATTTTAGTCTGTACATCCTAAGTTCCAACATTTTCTAGTTTTTCACCACAAAAGTTATGCAGGACAAAATGAGTGTATTCTGTGTTTGAGAATCGCTGATCAGCTGCTCAGAAGTTAACAATTAAAAACAATACATAGAGCTGCTAAGGCTGTTGTTAAAGGTTGGTGTAAAATGAATGAAAGACCAAGCTTGTCTTTGAAAAGATATTTGCTCGAGAGAGATTCAGCAACAAATGGAGGACCATTCACTAAAGGAGAAAACAAGAAGCCAGTTACATAACATCATGTGAGAGGAGGATGAGAGAGATGCAGACCAACAGCTTTATCTACTCTCCTCCTCTCACTGTCCTTCATTTTTCATGCTGCTTCCTTCTTTTCTATCTTGTCCTTTTCTTTTCCTACCACTTAGCCTTTTTATTTCTTCCATCTGTTCCTCTAACATACTACAACTCTTTCAGTCCACTTGTCTATTTTCTTTGTTTACTTTTCACTTGCAGCACCTTGTAAAAGACTGACGATAGGTATCCCAGCAACAAGTCTCTTTTCTACTGTCCCAACTAGACAACAAAGTGACTTCGTCCCTCCCGGCTCCCAGTAACCAATGAACACCAACTTTGTGGCCCCTCAGGAGTGAGGCAGCCAATCACTTTGTAACATCTTGCTTGTTTTGGAGTCAGTAGGCCAGAAGGATAATGGCTGAACAGAATGACCTGTAGCCATCTTGTCAACAGTCCTCAAGTGAAAGGTTTTCTATTTCTAACACGTCTGGGGTTGTATAAGAAAGAGTCAAAAGTTATTTCATGGACTTTACTATCACCTCAGCCAATACCCTGCAACTACATTTAGTGCTTAATCTGATACTTCAAGCATGTAAAGAGAAAAATTACCCTTTGAGGCAGCCTTATACCTGCAAACATTTTCTGAGTTTCATTGTTAAGAATTCACCTTCTGATAATGTTGTGCAGGGCAACATAAATAAAGGACTTGACTCTGGCTGAAAAGCACAGTGAGTGTTTGCCAGCCGCTTTGGGTGGCCATACTTTTTATGCAGGGCACTTCCTTTAAGCTTATAATGACGAGTGACCTTTGCGTGAAGAGATTCTTAGAGACTAGGTCAGGCTTTTAGAGTCAGGGGAGTTCCTAGTACACCGAGTCTATCACGCCTGGAAACCAAGCAATCAACTTGTGTATGAACAAATCCTACAAACTCCCCTTTTTAAGCCCATGAGGAAACAATTGTTTGTCAAGCAGCATGGGTTATTAAGGCTTTATGACAGGCGGATCATTCATCATTAGCTGCTGACAACAACAATCCAATGTTTTGAAATGAGGAAATCCATTCACATTGTACGATCGGGTGCAGAGTGACTTCTGGAAGGGACAAAGACGTGTGAGTTGGTATGCTGAGAGCAGAGCCCCAGGAGCAACTACACCGACAACGGGAACCAGACTGTTGACATCAATTCATAAATCAAATGGGGTCAGTGCTTCTTAGACGATTAGGACTTGACTTCCCACAAATCTTGAACCAACAAACACGTCAGGTAGAAAAAAGTCTTTAACCTTTTGCTATGTACATAACAATGTATATAACCTGTTATTATATACATGTTCATACTGACTAGAGCATAGCATTATCTGAAATTCAAAAATGTGATTAAAATATTACTTTAACAGAAATCGCAGATTTTTTAAAGCAAGATAATTAAAATTTGGTTTTCAAAAAAAAAGCAAAAATATCTACTAAGTGAAAAATTAATTTAGAGTAAAATTTGTCAGTGCTCTCTTGTGGCCAATCTATCTAATACTGCATGTACTGTATTTTATTTATTCGCTATATCTTTGATAAGTTAATACTGACTAATAATGTTAACCATCCTGATTCATTGGTTGAGCTCTAATGCAGACTTGATGTTGGTTTTATGTCACATTTCAATTGTAAATGATATTATAACGATATTAAGCTTGGGCACTTGCAGAACTTTACCTCTGGTTTCATTATTGAAAATGGAGGTATGGTGTTTGCAGGTTAAAAAATAAAAGTGTTTCTAAAGTTTCTTTCCACTGAGAAACACGTGGTAAATGCATCCCATATCCAAAAATAATCAATTTACTGTACCATCAACATAAACACAGCAACTATGTTTTACTTTTTTTTTTTTTTGCTTAAAATTACTTACATTCTCAGTTATCAAAATAACTTGACGATTAATTTAAATACTAAGATTGTAACAGACGAACCCTACAGATTCAGCCACAACCCATTCGTGGGTTAAATGTATGTAATGCTGGTAATAAAAACCAGTTTTTGTTTTAGAACAACTATAGGCTAAACCTGAAGCCCAAACTTACATCTTCCCAACTTTTTGCTCGTGTTTTGCCCGTCTCCCCACGCCACCCTGCTCTCTGTGCGCCGTGGTAACGCTGATGTGAGAGCTAGACTGGTTACCACATGGCTTTTATCCAAGTAGAGGCGCTTGAGAGTAGACCGCTTGGAGAGTGGGAGCGCAGTCGCAGGTTATCCACCGACTGGTGCAAGATCTACCGTCAATCTGCCACGTCTGGGATCTTCCTTTATATAGACGAGAGACTCAAACAAAACCACTTCACTCAACGCGGATCCAGATTGTTTTCTTTTTCCTCTTTTTCCCCCTCTCTCCTCTTCTCACCCCCCTGATCAGGCTTAACCGTCCTGCGTTTTTGTAAAGGCAATTGTTGGTGCGCATCATCGCGGGAGCCAAAAGGAGGTTCGCCACTGTTCCATAGGAGACTGGTGAGTAGAGAGACTTTCATTCCTGTTTGCATGATCCTGCACGTTTCCTAATACCCTTTCCCCATTTTGCATGACTTGTGATAATAACTTGTTATGAGGTTTGCAGCCTAACATATTCAGCAACTGGTAAAGCTGTCTTTTACGCACGCTTTGACTTTGGTTAATTAATTTTTCAGTCTGCTGTTGATATTACTTTGACGTCAAGTTAAAAAAGAAGAAAGAAAGATAGAAAAATAAGACATTAAAACAATTAATTTTCTGTATTTTTTCTATCAATTAAATGAAAAGTTAATAAAGTATTATATTTGATTCTACAGCGGTCCTTTTTATTGAAGTTCACGGGGCCACCCACCTGCAAGATCAGTGACAATTAATTAGACTGCTTTCACTTGATTTGAACTTCCACATGCCTAAGTCTGGACAATTAGATGGGCGTGGTTTTGCATTAATTAGACAGGTATTCAGATTCAGACATCCCAAAAAGGACAGAAACAGAAAAAGTGAACTGATTATGAAGTCACAATTTTTTTAAATCCGTTGTTCTTGTGCGTTTTTTTTTCACTCTCAGCGGGCTGCTGGAGCGTCATGACAGCTGAGAAGAGCGGGCCCGTTATAAACGGTAAACCAGAGGATGGCAGAGACCCGGAAGGGTCCAGCTCCAGCCTAGACAACGGGGGCTACAATGAAAGGGGTCACTGGAACAACAAGATTGAGTTCGTCCTGTCTGTGGCCGGAGAGATCATTGGTCTGGGCAACGTCTGGAGGTTCCCTTATCTTTGCTACAAGAATGGAGGAGGCAAGGAAGTTTTCTGTATCTGTGTTAGTAGGATGGATAGAAACTGTTTACCAACAAAATGAGGGGAAAGAGAGGTTTTCTTATTGGAGGATTTAATAAAAAACCCCTTTAATTGCAAGAAGGATGAAGTTGGGCAAATACAATAGGAGGAATGGATGAAAACAAGATATAGTTTTTAAAAGGTACAAAACACATTTAAAAAATTACATTTTTAATGCACAAAACCTGGAGGCAAACCTTCACTTAATGAAAAATAAAGAGGCAAGAGAAGTTTCAAAATACAATATTCTACTTCATCCATAATGCACAGTGAAGTCAATTAAAGAGGCAGGTTATCTCATTAGGCAGCACAGTATGGATCCGCCTCATAATCTGAAAAGGTCATCCTGCAACGTGGCATCATAACAAGTCATTTCATCAGAATTTAGTGAATAGCTTTTTTCACATTTATATTAAGGCAATAAAGCAGGAATTAAGAGTGAAGTTTAGAACCGTTGTGCCTGTCCGACATGTTCATGTGCTGATCGTGTACACTCATCTACTTTATGTGTTTTTCTTTTGTGTGCATTAAGGTGCGTTCTTTGTTCCATATGTCATCTTCTTCGTGTGCTGCGGTATCCCTGTGTTTTTCCTGGAGACTGCCCTGGGTCAGTTCACCAGCGAGGGAGGCATCACCTGCTGGAGGAAGGTCTGCCCGCTATTTGAGGGTGAGAAAATGCTCACTTTATATCTTGTATTTTAGGTTGGGCGTGGAATTTTAATGATTAAAGAGAAAGTAGAAAACTTTACTGGAGTGGCAAAACTTACTTCTTGAACTTGGGCATGAAATACTGCGATGATCTCAACTTATGAGTTCATTTTTGAAAGCTTCCATCATCTACGCAGCCCACTTATTCCCGTAGGTGTCTTACAACTACACACAGCAACCGTAAAGATTGCCTCAATTTAAAAAGCTTGCCATTATTTTGCCAATCTCCCATTTTCTTTCTTTCATGTATAACTCTTCTGCTTTTCAGGTATTGGCTATGCAACACAGGTGATTGAAGCTCATCTAAACGTGTACTATATAGTGATTCTAGCCTGGGCCATCTTCTACCTCTTCAACTGCTTCACCACTGAGCTACCGTGGGCTGGCTGTGGGCACTACTGGAATACAGGTAGGAGGAAGGAACGCTGCATTCCTCTTAGAATAACAAATAAGTATCTTTCTAGAGAAAAGAAAACAGAGAAGATCCATATCTATACCTGCAGGATGCTTCCAACAAGATAACATGTTGTGTTTTTGCAGAAAACTGTGTCGACTATTACGGAGAAAATGCCACCAACATTACAAATCCCAACGCAACTTCTCCAGTTATTGAGTTCTGGGAGTGAGTACGCTTTTATTTCTATTTTCGTCACAACTTCCTCATGTTCTGTCATGTTCATTGTTCTGTATATAAAACTTCACGCTCTGTTTGCAAAGTGAAATTACAGATTGCACTATAATATACCAGTAGCATTCCATGTCAGTGGGTTTAAAACATTCATGGTATCACCATTTGTCTCCTAATACCATGCTTTGTCAGTTCGGGCAGTCTTCAACACATCACCTCCTTACATAATGTTTTTCTATCTGCCATATTGTTGAAAAGCAGAGCTACTGACAGCTCCAGACTGTTTCTCTGACCCCCTAACCTTACCCCCCAATAATTAGTCAGCCCTTTTCATATTTGTGTGTCAGCAGGCCCTAGTAGGCCAGCTGTCTCCCAGCTAGAGCCATGTGTGTGGCAGCGGATCAGGCCTTGTCAGTGTGTAATGCTGACCACACTTCCTGTCTCACTGCCAGGAGCTGTGTTTACACTGCTGGGTCAAATCTAATTTGCAACCTACGTCTGACCCTTTTAAAACTACGTATTGAATCAAAACAGTAACATTTGGATTGTTGTCTGTCTTCCTCCATACAAAATTAAATAACGGGTGTAACAGTGAGAACAGATTCAGATTTGAGCCAGCGACACAAACCTAACCCTGGAGAAAGACGTGGCCAAAGAGCCAACCACCATGTTGTTGGCAAAAATAGTGGAGCGACCAAGCTTGGTTCAGCGTATGCCAAGACAGACTGAACCGTACTGTAAATACAGCATAAACAAACATGAGAGCTGCAGCAAGTTGTATTTTGCCATCAGTATGGAACTTTATATTACAATAGAATAGAAATACTGTGTTCATTTACATTTGTTATATTGGTAGGGGAAAAATAATGTTGTTTGCCATCATTTAGTCTTGTTCTTTTAAAATTGAAGGCAGACAAAATTGAAAACAATTTGATGAAAAGGCTCCTAAACAAATAAATATTTTGTGTGTTTGGAAATAAGTTTGTATAAATGTACATCAATTGATTGAAATTACCAGTGTCTGACTGAACACAAAGTATTAATGCTGATATAAAGCTGAATGGAGAAATTTTAGGAAGAGTTTTTTTTTTAATTAGTTGACATATTTGGCAAAATTAACACACATGACTTTATTTACACAGTACTTGTGTGACTAGAAGAAATGACATCTGGCATATTTTTGCTTATCTCTAGTTTGAACAATAATGAACCTTTAAAAACTGCTAGATACCTTCACTGAACTTAAAAACCTTGCACACCTTGTCATACTCACATAAGCAGTATGCACACAAGTCACACTGCACTGCACTGGTCACCCATGTAAAACCAGTTTACATACATCTCAGAACCCACACAAGTGTATTTACACATATTAGTGTTCACATCTTGCCCTCTCGGCTGACCAGGAAGGGACAGGGGGGCCGTGTTGGCCTTGGTCTGTGGCGGGCCACCAAGAACATGTCACGATGATCAATGGCTGGTCAGGAGCCCCGGGGGTGAACTCGGTGGCAAAGATTTGGCAGCACCATGTGGCTCTGTGGCTCAGACTCTTGCTTCTCATCCCCCATCAATGCTGTTGCCTGGCTATTCTTTAACAAACAGGAAGCACACTGTTGATTCACCACCGCCGACAAGCTATGATGTCATTATTGCTGATAACCTGCCCTGTGTCTTTCACCTCCACCTTTATCCATGTCACACTATACAGTATTTACAGGGACTTTGAATTTATAAGTCTAGACGCGATAACCTGCCACAATATTGAACCTGAGAGCCATCTGGATTGAAGGTTTTGTCACTGTAACCATCATTCCATGAGAACAAGCTGCTTCATCTCTAGAATTTACCAGCTGGGACAAGTCTACTTGACCTGTGGTAACCAATAAGTATGGAGAATGTTAGCAACTTGGTAAGATCGGCAGTATTGGTATCTAGCTGGTCGAGGTGGTGGTGTTACCAAGCCTGGATTTTGCTGAGTCATGGTTGACAAGTCTTATGGTGGTCCACTCCTTGACATTATAGCAGTACCAGCACAGGGAGGTTTCGTGATTTTCAAGATCCTCCATGACAGTTTAAGTGATTCCTCATGGCCAGTGGAGCGGACTGAGTCTCTCTCTCTGCCTGTTGATGTACCACAGAGTTGTTCTCCCACCGACATGTCCCTGATGCTCAGCTCAAGGTGTGGAGGATGTGAAGTACCACATCATCTCCAGCGTAATGATACGATTTCCCTCCTCCAGAGCCCGTAGCCTGCCTACCGCCTTTGTCACGCAGGGTGATTCCACCAGGGAGGCATCTGTCAAGGTGGTTTTACACCAAACAGGGCGTCCTCCTCCTCCAGTTACATGACTCAGCAGCATGGTGGCCATGTTGATCCAGGATCTTTTCCAAAGAAGAGTAGGTCAATGCGATCCTCTCCGGATTTTAACAAGCGTTATGTAAAGTCTCCAAGCACAGCAAGCAGAGGAAACACAGCAGAAGGATTCAGGTCTTGTTGTTTGAAGGGTACTTCACTCCCTGGCCCAAGGCCTTTACTGTGTTACTTAGATGAAAGGGGGCAGTAGAATGTAGGAAGTGGTTTCAGCTTTGTCAAGAATGTATTGTTCTACACTGAAGTAAGCCACCTGCTGCATTATATATGTATAGTTGAATACTCTTTGAATTACTGACATAAAGTGGTTGAATGTTTTGTGCAGAAGAGGCATATTTATGACTGGCAATATGTGATAGAATACACGGTTCAGAATGACCGAGTAAGTAAGTATGTGAATTTCAAAGTGTTGTGCTGCAATGAGAAAACAGTTACATGCAATAAAGGCCCTTAGTAATGAAAACCAGTCTGGAAAAAAAATCAAATGCTTTGTTTTCATATTCTATTATAGGACATGTTTTAAGAGAAATGTAAATGAGGCTAAAGAAAAAACCCTTTCATGGCACATTTTATTTGTAAGTTGTCAGAAGGAACCATTGGTGTAGTACACTTGAAACCAAGCATGACTGTGAAGCTGAAGAGTAGAAGCGCTGCATGTACAGTATGTGAGGTTGTGGATGCATTTATATTCCTAGGGAATATGGCTAACCAGCGGCAAAAAGGATTTTACTATTTATATTGAGCAACCCTAAGAAAATATTTATTTTTTATCATCCTCCTTGTGCGTTGTAACTTATTTAGCACACATTGCCCTTCATCACTCTGAAATCCGAGCAGCAGCTAAATGCCTGCAGACAGATCTCAGATAGTCTGCACAGGTTGTGTTTTATGTGTTCATGACTGCTTCACATTTGTGTTGAACAATGCCTCTTTTTCACATCACACAAGAGTATGAATTAAATCAAAATGTAAATCAGTAATTATCTGTGCTCTCTGGGTCAAATCAGACGCAGAGTGCTGAAGATATCAGATGGTATTGAGCACATGGGGGGGGTGCGCTGGGAGCTGGCCATGTGTCTGGCCCTGGCCTGGTTCATCTGCTACTTCTGCATCTGGAAAGGACCCAAGTCAACTGGCAAGGTGAGAAAGAGTAATGCATGTTTACTGTTTCCTCTTGTGTGTGCATGTCTTTTGCATTAGAAAGGGCGAAATGTGTAAGAACTACTTCATTTCAAATGAAAGTTGTGGTGTTGAAGGAATTTGTGCATGATTATACGTGTGCAAGAGTGTGTGTGCATGTTGCTTTGCTGTTACTGCCAATGTTCGCTCATGGGAGCAGTTTTAGTTTCCGTCTCAGAGCCACAAGATAAAGTACTTCCCCTTCTTGTCCTCAGAACAACTCTTTCCCAACGAATGAAGCCGTATGAATTTGTGTCCTGCAAGCAAAGGACAAAAGCATCTGCACCACCTATTCCTCCAATCGCATTTTCCATTTTAATTATGTCTTTGAGTCTCCTCTAGCAGCCTTGAGGAGGACAGTAAGGACTCTGCACCTTGCTCTGGGTGCTCAGCAGCCTTTTAAAACCTCCTCACAGATTCAATGAGCCAGAATGAGTAGAACGATAGAGACACAGTGAGAAAAGCAGAGGGAAAAGGAGTGTAAAAAGAAAAGAGGAGAGGTGTGTGTGAGGAAAAATTAATGGGTTCACATTCTACATGACGGGGAAAAAAAACAACTCGGCAGCAATGCCTATATCTCCATGAAGTGTCTTTTGTTTGGCTGTGAAGTAAGAGGGGAGAATGCTTCTTCATGGCTGAGCTTTAGCAGCCGGTCCAAGATTGATTCCTGCATTCACTGGGGGAAAGGAGAGCGTTCATGAGGAGCATGCAGAGTATATCCTCAGCCTCCGCCTCTGCTGCCTCCCTCTCTCTCTCCCTCTCTCCTGCTATGAGAAATTAACCACAGCTCGCTCATTGCAAGAGAGAGGTGCTTTCTTTTCCACAGACCCTACAGCCCATTCAGTTCCGATTCTGCTAAGCTGTTTTTCTTTTGTTGGCTGCGTTTGTCTCACATTTAAGCCCTCCTGTTAGATTTACGGCGAGGCAGGGGCAGGTTTGACCAGTAAATTTGCGGTGGCTTAAATGTTTACCCGTGGTGAGCGGGAAGGAGCATGTGGAGCATCAAAAGTTCATGGAGAGATTGAATATTGTCCTTTTCATCTCCAGAGAGATGGCGAGGAAGAAGAGAAGAAGGTTTAGGATGTGTAATCGTTTTATTTGACAAATTAAAGGAGGGATCTGCTGGGCAGGAGACAAGTTTTCCCACAGCTTTCCCTGTAGGCCATGCTAGGATTAACAGAGCTTAAATTGGACGGCCTCATTAAACATCACAGATGCTCAAATAACACCTTGGTTAGGATTTCATTTACTCCTGTACTTCTGATTCAGGTTTTGAAGGTTAAGGATGTTCAGGATTTCAGTCAAGTGGAATACTGCATTTAAAGGCGCATTTAAAGCACAGCCTCATGCTGTAACAGTGAACTGAAGTTGTGTCAGGTTTGATTAAGAAGTTCACTGCATCAAATACACCTTACTTCCTCCTCCCAGAAGTGCACAAATGCAGACACACACAATAGGAGCATCCATTCATGAAAATGCTGCTTGCAGTGGTGTCGTAGGTGTGTGGTAATGGATGTGTGCATGCACGTATTAGTGTGTTTTAAGACCGGTCTGTGTGAATGATCCATTTTATCTGTGTCTGTAGTATGTGCACACCCATTTCTATGTTGTGAATGAAGTTCTGTGTGTGTGGTTGTCCGTTTGTGTGTGTACTCATGCACTTGTGCGTGCTTCAAAGAGAAGCACATTTTCCCACACTGCCAGCATCACTCCTCTGGGCTTCTCCAGTTTAAGAGACGGGGCCAGAGGAGCCTTCTTTTCTTTTCAGTCTCCTGGCCTGGCTCTGTTCTGTCCTGTTCTGTCCTCAATTGGACTTTGACTGAGTGCCAGAAAGCCAGGGGATGTATGTTGCCCGCCTCTGCCTTCCAAGAGGCCAGAGCCTTTGTTCAATGGGTTTCTAAGAGTCTTGAGTTGTCGAGCACAATTTTGCAAAACCTGAATAGTTCAATAAAAAGAGAGTGTTGGTTTGATGGTTAGCAAGTGCAAGCTACTGTATAGGAGGTGTTACTAGATATATGTCCTTGTAATTTATGACTGTCAAAGGCATGAAATGTTGTTACCCCAGGGTGAGATGTTATGTGATATAGGCCGGGCAACAGATATCATGAACTATGTTATAGACTGATATGCAAGCCTGCCTGACTGAGGTATTTTTAAAAATACTTTGAGGAATGCATCATAAGAGCAGTGCTTTTGATCACCAGTGCATCTTGATGTCATTATATTTTAGTCCACCACTGACTCTCCATATTAGACAAAAATGCAGGGTTATAGTAAAGCAAGGTAAAAACTTCCTGAAAAATATGGTTTCTGCTGAGTTAAATGTGAAGACATTCTTGACATTGTTTGATACATCCAATACAAGAAGTAGTAAAAATTCAATTTTTACTTATGAGTCGTAGTGTTTTTTTTAAATGATTGTTTTAACTAGAAAACTTTTTTTGTCCAAAGATGAAAAGCAAAGAAAAAAGAAAAATATATGTGAAAAATTAACAGTTTTTTGTAACAGAAATTAATCTAGTCTAATATATGTAATTATCTAGACATCAGATCTATTCCATTCAGCCGTCCTAGATTTAATTGTAATTTTTGAAGAAAACTTGATCATGTAATGTTGCATCACTACAGCACAGTGTGTTTGTGTGCTTCAACAAAAATGCCACCTTGGCCCTGAGATTTAACATCTCCACTTAGTTTGTCCCTCTTGCCCCTCTTTCTGGATGGACATGGTTGGTCATATTACTGTCATGTCTTCTCACCTTTGGGTCTCAGGAGTGATATTTTATTGTTGTACATGTGGCACAAAACTACCAACCTCAAGATTCTCTCAGTATAGTCAGTCTGATGTCTGATACTGTGAAGCGGTTCTGATAAAACAGGCGTATGAGGAGGCTGTGTTGGTTAGACGCCAACATTATTCAGCAGTGACTGTTGTTGGCATGCTTTTTGTTTTGCACGACTTCAATTTGGCGTTATTTTCTACTCATCATGTCAGTTTCTTGTTAAGAAACCACTCTCCTAGTTCTCACAGTGACTCAGTGGAAATCGTGTTTTTTCTGTAGTTGCTACATACTAACATATGTGCATGTTTCTACCTGCAGGTTGTGTATGTGACAGCTACCTTTCCTTATGTCATGCTGTTGGTCCTGCTGATCAGAGGAGTGACGCTGCCCGGAGCGTACGACGGCATCAAGTTCTACCTCTACCCAGACATTTCACGTCTCTCTGACCCTCAGGTAGGCTTGGACCTTCTGTATCTGTCTTTTGCTTGTAACTCGGTAAAAATCCTTTAAAATTTAGTGAATAGCAAATGTGTCAGCATGTAGAAGATGCCACTAACAGGAAAGGAGCGTGATAGCACTTGGAAGCATTTCTATTTCAGTTTTATTGCCATGCTGCTGTTGTTTTTATTTGTTGGTTTGGATCCAGTGTCATGAAAGTAATCAGAATACCATGCAGGGAGTACAGAGGACATGCACAATGTCACCTCAAGCAGTGTAAATGTGCCCTCCTTAATAGAACTGAGCCCTAAATAAACTCCTGTCAAAGAAATTCTAAGGTCAAACATCCACAACCGCTGCAGGTGTGAAGAAAACAACTCCTGTCATTACCTGTAGATGTTGTGCACTATTTCTGTTACTTCTTGCTAGTGAGGGCACAAGTTGAACTGGAACTGCAGGTCCAGAAACCAGGTATGATAATACTGATAGGGCTTTTTTCAAATGCCTTACATTATAGACACTGTAGTATTTAACATTATAGAACACTTGTGAATTACTATGCATAATAAATATTTCTTTAAAACCCAAACTTGACAACATAAAACTGCATTTATTCTTGTGTCCTCAGTTTATTACGCCATATGTCCTAATGGCAGCTTACGGCAGTATAATGTTTATTTGATCAGCTGTCTTAGTCTAATCACACTGTTAAAACAGTGGCTGTTTTAGTCGGATTCTCTACGACACGCAGAAGGTAATAAAGTAAAGCAGGAAGGGCTGGAGAGACTAGACTCTTGGGAATGAATTCATACTCCACCTCACGCCCACCTGTTTGGAACTGAGTTGCTGCCAGACAGACAGGTGGTGTTGTTACAGTAAATATGATGAGGATCGGTTCCTTTTTTCACATCACCTACCTTTAATTTATACACTATAGTGTAGTAAAACTCTGCATGCCCAAGCAACTGCTTGAGCATTTCTGGAGCAAAAAAATGGTACCTCTATTTTGTCCACAATATGCAAAACTAGCTCTCATAGTTAGAAATATTTGGTCTTATTTATACATCCCTGATACTATTGTGGCTTAATATGGGCCGACACTTCATGCTCGCGGTGCGATGATTAGGGGTCAGATAAACAGTGAGCTCTGAGAACCTGCAGGGTTCACAGATCAAGATTTGAGGCTAATAGGGGTGGTACATTAACATATAATTCATACACACAGATACACACACAGACAGACACACAAACTGAGACTCTTGACCTTGTCTGGAAAAGGCAGACAGCTCGGGTCGCTAGGCAACAGAGCGCCAGAAAATGTCAGTGGATGGGGTGTCATGACAACGTGAATTGAGATGGATGTAGAGTTTGAGTGAGAAACACAGAGCAGATCAGTACAGATAGAGAAAAACATACAAACATACTTTAACTTGTAATGAAGTATTGACTGTGCTATTACTCGTGAAGAATCTGAATTCTCTTGTGTCGTGCACGTGGCTGCAGTAAGTCGTCAATTCAGTCTACAAAATCAGTGGTTGCTAACTGGAATTGGGAACACATTTTTGTCTTTAATCAAGAAGCCATTGTATCCCAAAAAAATAAATACTTGTAGTGTATCTGCCACAGTTTTTGTAAACTGTATATGCTGTTTGAGAGTGGGAAGCTTGACAGACATAGTATATTTAACCAAGAAAAGCACTCAGAGAGCGCAGTACTCTGCCAAAGCTGCTCAGTTGCATGATTTCTGGTGGATGAAATCTTTAAAGAATTTGTGGTCCACAGCAGTGGATATGTAGTAGGATCTCAATCATGTGATCATCAGCAGGCAGCTGACGTAGTGTTCACTTGTCGTCAAAGCTACAGTGACGCCGTGCTGCTATCTTGCAATGATACGGAAATCTTTAACAAATCCGTGGATCCAGACTATAAGCTGCATCACTGCCAAAATCTAATCATTTGGTCCTTGTGTCATTTCTGACCTTCCCTGAAAATTTCTTTCAAATCCGTTCGTCCGTTTGACTGTCCGTTCGCAACATTACTCAGAAAAGGACTAACAGACAAACCAACGCAGATCGTCGCATAACTCCGCCCTGTTCCTCGGCGGAGTAGCAAGGCTTAAATCAAATGAACACAGGTCATCAGAGGTGAAGATTAGGTCCACTTATAGCACATTAATTCAGTGTAATACGCATGTGTCTCCTTTTGTGTAATCTTTGCAAAATTTGTTTCCATTTCTGACAACGTAACACAATATTTCAACAAATTATAAGCTTCAATTTGATAGTTTCCTGCTTTTCAGACTTCTATCCTGTCTAAACACCTGCTTCACTCTTCTCATGGCAGCAGCTGGTCCCTGGGGTGAGATGTTATACATGTGATAACAAGAAAACTACATATTTAACAAGAAATTCAGTCCATCTGTAACTATACAGACAGATGAGCCCGTCTGTTTCCCGCAATCTGTCAGAGAGAAAAGGTGTTAAGAACATACAGGATCACACCATCATAGATTGGATGGATGAAATACTAAAGCAAAGAAAGACTTTACACAGTCTAAAATAAGTATTTTAATTTGATAATCTGGGGAGAAACTTTATTTTAACTCAGTAGGCTGTCCAGCTGTTGCACAGTAAAGTGATAGTTGCATCTGTGATCTTAGTAAAGGAAGAGGAAAGGAAACAGTGATACAGATAAATGGTGACAGTGACACTAAAGGAATCGACAAAGACACAAACAGCAGCACAGGGAGAGTGAAGGAGAGCGATAAAGAAGCGCCGCTGTTTGGCAGAGGACATTACTCCTGACATTGATGTTAAATGAGCTTCTTCCGGGACAATCACGGCTCTGTTCTCTTCACCAGGCTGTGTGGACTGTGTGTGGCTGGGTGTTGTCCTTCCTTTTTACACCCCTGAACTTTATCATGCCTTTCCCATTCTCCTGTTTCCTACACCTTCCTCTGTCCGGCTGTCTCTCACCTCGTCACCCTCCAGCCTGCCCTGTGCATCAACCCTCCTCTTTACACTTCTCACGCACACACTTGCCTTCTTTCCAGGCAGCACAGCTGGAAATGCGTGTTTGCTTATTTACCCCAGCTTCTCCCATACCAAAGCTCTTATCTCGCTTAGTCAAACTTAAATTTTTACCTCAGTTCTCCTTGTCATGCAGAACCTCACAATACACTCTGTACTTATTGAAGAAATGAGGCCACAGAAACACTCTCCTTGTTTGTTCCACACACATCTCACAGCAAAGTTTTCAGGGTGGATCAGCTTACAAAGTGCAAAACTTTGACACCAGAAAAGAGGGTTAGTAGTACCACTTTGTTAAATGTTAGAAAAATATCAAAGTTTCACTGAATAAATAATAAATAAACATATAAATGAGCATATCCCATGCTCAGTGTTGACTTTTTAATATTTAACCAAGAACTTTATCTCTGAGTGCCTGAAGCTTAACTATGAAAACTGGTAATAAAGCATGTTTTATTTGCCATGAGCAGGTACTATAGGACAAAAAACATACTGTCACACACTATATTTTCCTGTAGTTTTCTCATTGTGTTGGCCAAGACACAATAATGCTAGAAAAAAGTAAACCTATATCCATGTGTAGCAGAGCATGACAGTGAATCAGGAGGTAGTTTTGTGGTCATTTAAGGCTATGTATAATACACAAAATATAAGTGTAAATGTGACTTCATAATAAATTAACTTCCATAAGTTACGTGTATAAATATGCTGGGTACTAATGTATATCCCGCTTCTAATTAAACATTTAAAATACCTGAAGAAAATTTATCAGAACCGTAGAAAACACAATCTTCTACAATGTCGCGCCTCCTGCCTTTCCTTCGTTCTCGGTCTTTGCAAGACTCCTCCACTATTCTAATGTGCAGCCTTCCTACATTTCATTCTGTTCACTTCAGTTCCCTCTAAAGACGTCCCCTGTAGTCACTCATTCCTACTTTGTCTAAAGAGCTCCACACACTGACACTCTATACTTAGCAACCACATCCCGAAATACGTCCCTTTCTTTTTCCAATTTTAAGTAAATGTGATTGCAGCAAAACAGAGAAAGTGAGACTTTCTGATAATCCTGAACTGAAGTCTCAGTTTTACAAAACTGTTTTGATTTTACTGAGATGGAGTGTGATTGGAGTGACAGTATTTGGTAGAAATTTATATCGGCTTTGCAGAAACATTGGAGTTTATGAACATCCAGAGAACTTTTGAGAGTGTTTCTTCAACACATTAGACATTTTGTAGTTAAGCTGTATTCATAATTATACCTGAAATGACAAGGATCCATGTTTGTAAAACTGAAAGACTGAAATCACAGACACACTGCTATTTGGCTCACTGTATATTCAGTTTGATATATCATCATGATGATTACATTCACTGTGGCTCAGAGGTATAATGGTGTGTGAAATCTAATTCCCTTCACCCAAATGTCTTAACGCTGCATTCCACATATCTAAATCCAATATGTATTGATCTTTTTCATAAATATTGGGGAACGTGAGGAGCACCGAGAATGGTACATTGACATAACAAGAACACTATCTTATAGCCAATGTCATCCAGCTTTCACACAGTAGAAAAGTTTCCACAGTCTCAACATAACCAAACACAAGCTGGCCAAATTAGGCACAACATCAACAAGTGATTCTCTCTGAGCCTGGGCCTTTAAGGTTTCTCTGCGCTGTGCGGCCATCAGCCGAGGGTGAACTAAAGGGAACATTAATGAACATTAGGGGAGAAAGGCCTGTTCTTCCACAGGAACAGTCCTGTGTTTGTGAGGTCACAGAAGTTACCGTGGTTACTCCCAGGAGGGAGCGAAGACCTTGCGTTTGTTAATTGTTTTTCGGTGGGGAAATGAGATTAGTAGCTGAATGGTGATGTGAGAGAGTTTTCAAAGAGCCATGCTGCATTAAGTTTGAATCCGCTAGCACCCCATGCTATCCTGTGGGCTCTGGGGTCCTGTGTTGCACTACAAACTAGTTTCATAATGCACATTTTAGTGCTGTCTCAGTGAAGAAGCTTACATGTGCAAATCCCTGTGGAGTTAATGAACCAAATATTGATTTTCACCCAGGCTTAAATAAAATCATTTGATACAGAAAGACAGAAAATCCTTGCATTAAACGGCTTCACATGTATTACAAACCAAATATGTATAATGTGGTTCTTTATCAGTGTGCACTGAAATAATATCCAGGATGTTGACCTTCAGCTCAGTGTATATTGAGAAAAGATGTGATCCAAAAAAGGTAAAGAGAATTAAGAATTAACATTATATTGACCTTATTGAGGTTTTTTTCCTTTTTCGCACAGAATGCAAGATCAACTAGTCTCCAGTGTTGTATTCACAATGTTTTTGAGAGACACATTATCATGCTTTGTCCACCTTTGCATGCTTTGTTGCAAAAATGAAAGTAAAGACAAAGGACCAGTTGTGTTGGTGTTCTAGTGTGTAGAAGTGGTTCATCCAAACTGCAGTACAACTACCAGTCTACAGCTATGCAAGTATGCAAACATACATCAGCATGCTAACAAGTTCACAATAAAATAAGTGTAATGTTTACTATGCTCACCATCTAGTGCGCTAAAATTCAGTAATTATGTTAAATGAAAGTTAAAGTAGAAATGCATTCGGTTCATCACGTGGGATGGGACTGTCCGGCCATACCATTGTTGTCTAGGTATTTCACTAAAAACTATAAATGCCAACCTCATGGAGGAACAGTCGGGGGTTCCTTTGTCATTTGAATTTATCATCTTGAGACCATGAAAATGTCTGTAGTAACCTATAAAATCATTGCCGAGATATTTCACTTGATAGTTGAAAACTTTGACATACTAGAATAAAAACCACCAAATCACCAAAATCAGTAGGATTAATCCTCTGGAAACCATGAATGTCTTCATGGTCATTTCCTGGTCAGTCTGTTAGTTCAGTTTTAGACCAAAGTATTGGACTGACCAACTGACAGCTCTGCCATCGATAAAGTCTCATCCCCAGCATGGTATAAAAGCACTACTGGTGTGTGGCCATGCGGATAGTTTGGATTTTTTGCCCATGTTTTGAATTATTTGTCTCTCATATTTTTGCTACCAACCCAAAACAATGCATGCCATTCAGTGGAATCACTTTCTAAAAAAAGAAACAGTTTCTGTGATAACTGTTTGTATTGTGTTCTATTGACTATCACTGCCAATACAAGTTTGTCAGGAAGATCTGAATATTGAATGTTAAATTAAACCTTATATTACACAGTTGCTCTCCAGCTTTAATCTGACCAAGCAGTATAAAGGGAAGGAAGCTAGTGAAGCGTAATATGAATATTTAGCCACTGTAAGACATTGTAGCTACTTTTAGGATTTTAATCTATGATTCATGTTACTTCACTGTATGACTCTCAGAAGGGAAAGAAGACAGTTGAGCTGGGCAAAAATTTCAAACTAAGTCATTGGCGTGATGAAAAGGTAGATGAGGGGTAAAAAAGGAGATGTGGGATTTTAAGATGAAGTCACCTCTTGTGACCTTGGTAATCTCTTGTGAATGAAGAAACACACTGTATTAATTTTAATTCTGTGGTTTAACTGATTCATAATGGCATTAAGATTTTTTTTCTAGTCACTAATAGACTGAGAAGCATTGGTATTGGACCATGAACATGACAAATGAGTTTCTGAAATTGTGCATGTGTTTGTGTACTGTCCATTTACACTAGCATCATTCAGCAGGACCGTCTGTTACAGATCAAAACATTCTTTCTCTGTATATTTCTTGTATATACCTTGAATGTCAGTTTCTCCATTGATGGTAGAAGTGCTAATAAAACAATCAAAAAAAAAAAAACCTGAGAAGAGCATGAGTATGAAATTATGTGAATTACGTGCTATGGAATCAACATCTATAACTGGCTTTATCTCAGCTGCAGTATTTGGCAGCATTAGAACAATAGAGTAAACTAATCCATGAGAGTTTAGAGTTTGGAGAACATATGTCAGCATCTCACTAAAACACT
Organism: Amphiprion ocellaris; assembly: GCF_022539595.1. Lineage (NCBI taxonomy): Eukaryota > Metazoa > Chordata > Actinopteri > Pomacentridae > Amphiprion > Amphiprion ocellaris. The sequence continues at coordinate 34,006,817 of NC_072770.1, forward strand.
TCCTGGTTTATCTTTTAATCTTGCCTGTCTGTATTGTATCTTAATGTTCATTTCTATATAGGTATGGGTGGATGCGGGAACACAAATCTTTTTCTCCTATGCCATCTGCTTGGGCTGTCTCACTGCTCTGGGAAGTTACAATGCTTACAACAATAACTGCTACAGGTAAGGATCTAGATACTAGTAGACAATTTGCTGGACAAAATATATGCCAAAAATAGAAAAATAAGATCACAATAGAAACTGTACACTTCTATACATAAAAAATAAACAAATACGAGTGAAGCTCCACTGGTGAAAGGTGACTGATAAGAAGGAATGCATTGGCACATAATGTATAATTTAAGTTTCTATTCATTACATACCTTGTCTGTTGACAGAGCAAGGCACAAAGTGTGTTGCTTCTGGTGTCACATCCAATAACAGCTCTTACAGTAAGTGTCATTTCTTTCTCTTCTGTCTTGCTCCTCAGGGACTGCATCATGCTGTGTTGTTTGAACAGCGGCACCAGCTTCGTGGCAGGTTTTGCTATCTTCTCTGTGCTGGGCTTTATGGCCTACGAACAAAATGTTCCCATCGAAGCTGTGGCAGAATCTGGTGAGAGAATAACAGATAATGTGACGTCATGTTTCTGAATCTGAATCCAAATTAGTACCAAGTTTCAAAAAATGTAATGAGACCAAGCATTATAGCTTAAGAAGATACTGTAGAGTAAGAACGAGCCCATCTCAGTTTTTGTGCTTTCATCCATCATTCTGGGCTAAAATGGATAAACATGCCGAGTTATATAACTCAATACACTTTACCTAGGCTCTTAGACCACCGCATTATGATTTATTCAAGTTAGTATGAATGATTTAGTGAATGTGACAGAGCGAGAGATTTGAAATGTTTGTCTTAGAGCACAGTAGCGACCGAGCTTAATGCTTTGGGTAATGTGTCTCTAAGAGGCTATCACCAAGTGTGGGTGTTTAATAAGGCATTTGCATGCCGCTTCTTCTTTTGAATCAAACAGTCTTATGGCAAATTCAGAACGAACTTGGACCCTTCACTTTTTGCTTCACTTTATTTTGAGTGGTTAAAATTGTCATTTTCCACCACAAATTTACGCCTAATAACTCATAATGACAAAGTGAAAACGTGTGTTCTGAAATTTTTTGCAAATTCAAAAACTGCTTAATTCTATACTTTATAGAAGCCAGTTTTAGCAGCTGGAGTGCTGTTGGGTAAATCTCAACAAGATGTGCAGAGCTGCATCCTAGCAGTTTATCCTAATTTTCCTGACAGATTCTCTCAGTCAGACTATGAAGGGATACACTGTGAATTCTTCATCTTCCGGTCTCTCCATTGATGTTTTATTTAAGTTAAATCTTGGCTTTTGCTGGCCCACTCGAAGACAGTTAGAGACTTGTTCTGAAGCCTCTCCAGAGCCGTCTTGGTTGTAAACTTTTAAGCATTGTCATGCTGAAAGGTTAACCGTTGCCCAGATCTCAGATTGCTGCACTCTGGGGCAGGTTTCCTTGAAGAACCTCTCTGTATTTGGCTGTATATGTCCTTCTTTCAATTCTTATCAGTCTCCCCTGAATCTGCTGCAAAGACGCACCCCCATAGCATGATGCTGCCACTGTCATGCTTAACCTTGGAAATGGTATTAGCCAGTCCTGGCCTTAATCAGTATTTTATATCCATATGTATGCCATGAGTTAGTACACTTTTCTCCAGTTATTTTTTAAAATTGCTTGACAGTTGGGATCATCCTGTCTGCACCATAGCCATTTGCAAATAATACAATAATTAATGAAATACAACAAAGAGAACACTTCAAGCTGCAATGAATAAAACTGCAATATTGGCTTTTGGCCATTAGGAAGCAGTGAAAGAACTTGTACAAACAAACTGGATATGTCATCATTATTGTAAAGTTATAGTAATGTAGCAGACATTATGTTAAACAGTTAACTATTTAGATATCCAGCAGGCACAGAGCAACATTCAGTATCCTTGCAGAGTTGCGTTTATGGCTACCTCATCAACGTGACTCCAATATCCACTCTCCTTTTGGCTTCATTTTGGTGCAAAAAAACATGCACATTTACATGCTAAAAGCACCACTGTGTAGCAGCCAAAAGCTAACTTTGTTTATTTGGCTGTTTGGTGCTGGGCAGGTACTCCTCAGTGGGGTTTTATAACTTTTAAGACAACTGCAAAACCAGATTGAGGAGAGCTATGAGAGTGAAGCAAAACAGTGAAGTTGAGGGCTGGAAAACAATACAATTTCTTCAGAGACATTTAAATGCTCCCTAGAGCCTGAGGGTACTGCAAAATGGTATCAAGAGTGACCATTTTTACAATACATAGGAACAATTGGTAATATAAAAAAAAACCCTACTAAAGTAGACACATTAAAATTCCTGGAGATAATATAAACAAAAATTTTGAAAGACAACACAAGAGAAATCCCCTTCCTAGACCAGTTGATGTCTACTATGATTATCAGAATGCCGAAAATCAGATCAGTGAATAATTTACAAGAAAAGCAATAACAGCAGTGATAAGTTCAAATTTCAAAGAAACATGCTACTGTAATGTTGTTAGACTAATAATACTCCAAGAATAAAGTGACTACGTCTTTTTCGCTACTATAACCTTGTCTTGAGTTTTGTCAAAAGAACTGTCACGAGTCCAGAAACCTGTATTTGTATCTTTTTCATCATGCAGGTCCTGGTCTTGCATTCATTGCATACCCCAAAGCTGTTACTATGATGCCTCTGTCTCCACTTTGGGCTTGTCTCTTCTTCATGATGCTGATCTTCCTTGGCTTGGACAGTCAGGTGAGTACCATATTATGAAAAAGCTGATTACTAGATAAAAAACAAACAGACAGCAACCAGCAACTTATACTTATCTGTATACTGTACCTTAAGCGCTGGAAAGACAAAGAAGCACAAAGTTCGTATGAGATCTTGAATGTAAATGTGTGGCTTATGCTGACTGTAAGTCCTACAGAGAAAGCTGGATTTGTCATTAGCCAATCTATAAACCGTCAACAGTCATCAAGACTGTTGTGATTTGTGCTAATGCTTTGGATTTTTTTTTTTTTTTTTGAGAAATCATGAGTATAATCTTGACTTATATTTGTTTCTATTAGAAAGAAAACAGTACGATTATACGTTAATTGCATTTATTTTCAATTTTGTAAAACACTTTGTGCAACTTTGGGAAGCTAAAAGGTGCCTGGTGGAGATAAATGCATATCACACTTTCTTTTTGTGCAAATGTACATGCTTACTATCCTCTTAATACCCTATACACTGACCTTACTTGGTTTGTTTCTCAGTTTGTGTGTGTGGAGAGTTTAGTCACAGCTGTGGTGGACATGTACCCAGAGACCTTCAGGAGAGGCTATCGCAGAGAGCTGCTGATTCTGGGCATGTCTATAGTCTCTTTCTTCATAGGACTCATCATGTGTACGGAGGTAAGGATCAGTATTGCTACGAAGTCTGCTCCACCTTTGCTTGTCTGACTATATTCAGGAGATTTTGCTGTACCACAAGATCACACAGTTTACAGCAATGAAAGTCTTCATCATTCCCTGCAATAGAAAACTTTTAAACCTTGTTTTCAGCCCAAATGTAGATCAAAATGTCTGAATCACTTAATTCAGAATCACCTAATATATAAAAGATAATTGATCTTATGATCTACTGACATTTGTAGTGGGTTGTATTTTTTAAATTACCACAGGATCTCTTGTGTTTGACACTTTGCTTCCAGTCCTTCAGGTCTGTGGTCAAGAGTAACATCACACAGCAACACAAGCAGCCCTGCTGTGCTTTTAAGTCCTTCCATCTTTATGTTGCAATAATGGAGGAGAACCTGGTTCCTCACAATATCAGGAAGGACTTTCATCCACTAAAAGCTTTTCATGTCTCTGTATGCACTGCACTCCATCCACCCCCACTGTAAAGGCAGTTCTCTAGTGGTCCATAATGGCCATGAAACAGAAGGCAAGAACTTAGTACAATATGAAAGTGAAGTACTTTCTCTCTTTCTCAGTCTAGTGTTTGTTATGGAGCGGCAATGTCCGGTGACTTGACCTCTATCCTGCCTGTCATCACTATATATATGCATTTTCTCTGCTTTTACTCTTCTCCAACCACAACCTCCGCTCTAGACACTTCACTTCTTTCAGCTGCCAAAGAGCATAATATCATAATAAAATGCCACAAGGCGTCTAAAGTGGGATTAAACACAGTCCAAAAGATCTTCTGGGACTGTAGTGAGACATGGACACAGAATATATTTTGATGATATTCTTAGCTGTAACCCTACTCTCAGATTCATGTGAGATTTTATTTATGATGAGCCTTTTAGAGGAAAGCACAGATGAGTTGTCTTGAGTGGAGGTAGAGAAGGTGGAGTGTGAGACCAAGAGAATGAACCACACCGTTGATTCACTATCAAGCTGGAATCCCAGTCGTCTTCTTTACGGCTCGGGTTTTAGTGCAAATTAATCAAACAAGTAGCACATTAATTTGTGGGGAGGTGGGCTTAGCTGATCCCAAAGCTATCATCAGTTGCTCCATTTTTGCTGTGCGGGCTTGCAAGTGATTTCAGTTTCTCTCAGAAGGAAGGTGAATAAGAGTTTTTGACAAAAAGCTGAGTTATATCTTTAATATTCAGGAATGGGTCATACTAATATCCAGGTAATATCAAATATATAATATTCAGTGCATCTTTCAAAAATAGTGTCAGTGTATCAGGGCACTAAAGAACAGAGCGTCCATTTGGTGTTTAAAGTCAATTTTAGGAGGTGAGGGTAACAATAAAAAAACAAAAAGCACTGCAGAATTCATAGCTGTTGTATTAAACCAGCATTAAGTGGTGATAAGTTGAAGCTCCTGTGGTAATAAACTCGTAATCTTGGGACAAACCTTAACTTTCAGTAGAAGAAATATCAGTGCTGGGTGGTTGCAATAAGAATTTCTTTACTGTTTAAGTCCTTGCCATCAGTCCCAGATAAATTTAATCAAGCGCACTTATTACGAATTCACTCCATATCTGATGTTATCCGACTTAGTCTCCTTCACATGTAGCATCACTGACAGAAAACTGACACCTGTCTTGTCCCATCAGGGAGGAATGTACGTCTTCCAGCTGTTTGACGCGTACGCTGCCAGCGGGATGTGTTTGCTGTTTGTGGCCATTTTTGAGTCCATATGTATCGGCTGGGTGTACGGTAAGATTAGAGTGGCAGCTTAAAATATATGTAGCAATCTTAAATCACTTCTCACTCTTCAGATCACTGTAGCTTGTCTTTTGTCAGTTGAAAAGCTGTCACATGTTTCAGCAAAAACAACAGGCCATTGCACAGAACCCTTTTTATGGTTTTACCCTCATTGCTGCATTAATATTTCTTCTCTGCCCTCTGCTGGAGAATGGTCTCCATCACATGCAGACGTATCTAAATGTTGTACAAGTATTATAAAACATGTTATTGAGATGTTAAATTCAAAATTATGGCACTAAAGCAGTGCCTTTTTTCCCATAAATGTGTCTTCACTGTCCTTTACTGAGGACATGTGATGCCATGAGAGAAACCGTATATGGCTTTCTGTCATTTCTGTGTTTAGATATCAGTACATTTACACTGTTGTTAGTCCATTTCAGCAGATAATGGTAACTATTAGCACAGTATATTCACCACTAAGCAATACAGAATGATTTTGGCTCCCTTCATTGAAAGTTTGCTCCACATAAAGTCTGCAGATTTGTTCGGACAGCCCTAAACTGTCAAAAGACATCAGTCACTTCATTACTTTGATGATCCGTGTAGACTGTTCTCTGAGTGACACTTATTTGCATTTCAGGTAGTGACAGATTCTACCTGAACATTGAGGACATGATTGGCTACAAACCTGTCTTCTTCATCAAATGGTGCTGGATGATTCTGACCCCGGGCATCTGTGCTGTGAGTCTAATGCCGAGACAAACTCGAGAGCAGTAGCAGAACACATCATGCTCATGCAGAAGATTCCTATTTGTTAACCTGAATAGACTGATTTACGTGGATTTGGGGTTTCAAACCGAGTGCAGTATTCATTTATAGAATAAAACTACTGCAAAAACAAATGTTCCCAAGTTAAACGTGATTTTTTTTGGCTCATCTTGAAGACAATTTGTGTAAATATTTAATTTGTATTATGTTCTGTGTAGTCAATCATTTTTGACTTTATTGTTTGTGATTTAGGTTTTTATCATTCTTGATGGATTTTCCTGGATTTAGAGAAATTATTTACATGCTACACATTGGCACAGCACCTTAAGGAATTGAAAAGACTGCAAGAAACATTTATTCACCAGAGAATTAGAAGCATTTCTTTCTCACAGTCTAAAAAACAACATTTGCAAACAGAATGTGTCTTTTTTTTTGCTGCAGGGAATTTTCTTGTTCTTCTTGATTAAGTACAAACCGCTAAAGTACAACAATGTATACACTTACCCTGACTGGGGCTATGGCATCGGCTGGTTCATGGCCATGTCCTCGATGGTGTGCATCCCTCTGGGAATTATCTGGATGATTTGGAAGACTCCTGGCACCTTCGCTGAGGTAAGACCACATACAGGAACACAGTGGTCCCCTAAAGAAAGAAACATATCAACAAATAAGTTCTTCCATATGTGATTTTAGCTGTACTACACTTGTGGGAAATTAATTGTAATATTTGTAATAATAATTACACTAAACAGATATGGCTATAGTCTGGGTGATTGCTTGCCTCCAAGCAACACTGGTACTTTGTCTTTTGCATCTTCCATCACAAGTTGGAAAGTGAGGGATGGTAAATCCAGCACTAAGTAGCTAAATATCAACAATCTTCCTACAGAATCACACTTCACCTTTAAAAGCAGAATGTGCTGGCCTTGAAGGGAAAGCTGTATTAGCATTTGAGAAAGATTTTAATAAATCACTTGGCTGCCTTGCTTTGAATAAGCGTAAAGAATGCAGGATTCGTATCTCTTCCATCTGACTTTCACAGAGGGACTGTGACACAGTTGGGTTGATCTCCCATCATTGCTCAAGGGAGGATCAAATAAACAAAATGCAGCTTTCTGATGTGAGACGATCACGAGTGGCCGCTGGTCTCTGGCAGATCTGAAGCATGACAAAATATGGGAGATTAACATCAGCAAATCATGGCTGTAGACTGTAGACTTGGGTAGTGCATACATTTCTATGCCTACATAGCTGAGAAAAGATTAGAAACTATTACATTAATGTCTGTATATCTTTATACCAATCAATTGCAGTTGCATGGTATTGATATTATAGTGGGTGCCTTGGATAGCACACATTAATTTATATGATATTTACTGTTTATCCAGCATCTTATGGAACAAACAAATCCCTGACCCTGCTTGTACCACAATGCTATTCCTTCATTATCCTCAAAGTACCTCTAGACTAAATACCAAAGAACTTGTCAATGTCTATACAAATTAGGGAACAGTTAGCTGATGTTGCAGCACGAAAAGCAGATTTATCTTATGACGCCCACTTATGTGCTGGCACAGATATCTCAGTTTTATATTTAGCAACATTTGGATACAGTTTTTGTTGATGCTTTTTTACTCGCCAAATGTTCCAGGGAAAAGCAGGGCTACCGGAGAATGAGAGATAACATATTTCTGCTCTTTCAATCCGCCTCTCTGCAGAGAATGAAGAAGCTGACCACCCCTAGCCCAGACCTGAAAATGAGAGGAAAACTCGCTGCCCTCAGTCCTTATGCTGCCAATGACGCAAAACTGAAGGTCGACGGGAAAATATCCACCATCTCAGAGAAGGAGACGCATTTCTAATCGACCGCCTGACTGACCAACCAAGCTGCCTGCTGTCCAGCAAAATGAAAACCACCACAATATTATCAGCCACCACACACAAACAGGAAATGAAACAAATGACTGGGAGTGTTATTTTTGTTTTGTAAAAAAAAAGGAAAAAAAGAAAAGTTATCACATGTTTATGTAGTCTGCTTCTGTTTTTGCACAAACTTTAAATAACACTTTTGTTGTTTTTGATTAACATTGTGACTAAAGCAGCTATTTCTTTTTTTTTCTAACCATTAATATTTAAAAATGTGTTTGATGACATACACTACATGGTTGAAACCTGTCCTGGTACTTTGTCAGTACTGGTCGCACTAGTGTCTGTGCCTTTAGAACAAGACCAGTGTGTTGTGTTGTACAAGGCTTACACTGTACATTTATTGGCAAAGTGCTGTGCCTCTATATTAGGTACTAGGTACCCAAATGTGACTATCTGAGATGTAGCAGCTTGGGGACCATTCTACATAGTTTTGTGTGTCAAGAAAGGATTCTGCAGTGTGTCTTAGCACAGAGGCTATAGGAGGGCACCAAATTCTCCTGCTAGAAAAACTATACATTATGTTTAAAGAGTTTTGCCACTGAAGTCTCAAATGCTATCTGCACCAGCCGTGACTGTGAGGGCTGTGGAACATTTTTAGGCCTTGAATACTTATTATTTACTTGAATTCATTGTTGTTGCCAAGCAATACAAGCAAAAACTCTCCTTACTGGATGTAACTGAATGATATCATAAGGTCATTGAGCATTATGTTGGCACATATTGGGTCCTTCTGGGTTTTGCAGATTTCCATGGCATGGCTCTTTCTAACTAAATGTCTCCTCTTGGGAAGTTTACAGCAAAAAAAATTAAGGGCAAGTATAAAGTAGTCCAGGGTTTAAAAGACTTTAAATCAGCTCCCATTCAGTTATAGAAATGTTTAATTTTCTAGTTTAAGGTACAGATCTTCACTTGGCTACAAATAGCTGTGTGTGACTCGCAGGCTGAGTTTAAAAGCACCACACCTCTCTCTCCTCTAGCCGCCCTCCTATAAGTCATGGATATCTGTCGGTTCACAGTAATTATGCTGAGCCTAACACAGAGTGACAGATAGACGTGCTTCCAACCCTGCATTTTTATTTCCTGCTCCGCCTGTAGAGGAGAAGACGGACGCCCATCAGATGAGCATTTCAAACCCCATCTTGTCTTCTTATCCTCCTTCTTTCTTATTCTTTCCTCATGTCCTCTTCAGTCTTTTTCTCCCGATGCCTTGCTTCTCATCCTCAACCTCTGCTTGTCTGCCTCTCAGTTTTTTCCCCACTTCTTTATACTGCTTCATTGCATCACACGGAGGGCTTGAACAATGACTCAGGTCTTGTTTGAAACTGTGATTAGCTGCATTTCATCACACATTTATGTGTCAGTAATAGCCTTGCTATTGATTTACATTTCTGTGACCTTTCACTAAGAAAAGTATGTCTTAATTTTGCCATCTGAGCCACTGCAGGGGTGAAAGCAGTCTGTTCCTGTCATTGATGTAATTGTGGTAGGAGACAACGAGCTGGTCTCATTGTTAAGATCAATCTCTGTCCATTACAACCTCATCCCATCAGCACTCGAATGACTCCCAGCTGTCCTTCCACCCTTCCTTGCTTTGTCCAACTTTTTTTCCCACTTCCCTTCTTTTCTTTCCTGTGTCCTTGTTTCCTGATGAAAATGCAATCAGAGGAGAGCATCTGAGGGAATGAAAAATTCTCTTACAGTTTTTCAGGAGGATGCAAAGAAAGCAGGGAAAGAAATAAGGAACTGATGAGCTGAGGAAGTGTGTGATCGAGTAAGAAATGAGGGAAACCGAGGAAGTGTTTAGTGACCGAAGCTCCTCCTGTCTAAGCTGTGACGTCCTCTCAAACATGTGATTGGTCCCTCTGGTGTTGTTGCATTCTGACATTATCACCTCCTCACTGATGTTTGTGCAAGTCAATAGTTGTGTGCATCAGAAATTATAGCCTGCTGTTTAACCCTGATCATATCAATGTATATTTTTACATCTCTTTCTAGAAATCTGTGGTCTATTTCTTGAGATGAAAAAAGTTTTAAAAAGGTTTGCTGTAATAAAAAAGAATACGTCCTTTGTTTTGACTTTTGATATGCTCAAAAGATCTTGTTATAGAAATATAATGAAAGGTGTTTTACTGTTCTGTACTGTTCTACACACATTTTGGTATTCACAGGACACATGAACTGTCTGCTTACTCATTTTTAAGAATAAATATGATAAAGAAAAGTGAGTGTTGACTTTGGTCTTTAGATTTAACGTAATCTTACAGATAAGCCGTGCCGTTATCCTGAAAAAAACGACTGACATTTTCTTCTTAAAGTACTTTGAAAGGATTTTAGTGCCTCTATTTGTGATGAAAACTTCATAGCTAAAATGATAAGATCTGATAAGATCAGATGACATTTTTTTTTCTTATTCTATTGCAGTGGCGCAAACAGTGACATTAGGAAGGTATAAGAAAAAACTACAAATAGTATTTTATACATATGCAATGATTTTAAGGACAAATGATTGTTTTAAATATTTGATTATGACTCAGCATATGCATGAGTAAAACCTCCTATGAATAAAAACAAAATAGTTTTAAATACTAACATAGACTTTAAATGTATTGCACCTTTTCATGTAAGACTGAAATCACAAATGGGTAAAATAAGTGCTTGTGTTTACGGTGACTGCTGTAAAGGCCATACTGTAGATGCAGATGCAGACTGGATGGATTGTATATGTACGCTGCACAGGGAATATTTTGGTGAAAAAATACACAAAAGATATCAAAGTAAAGCCTCCATGAGACCGTGTAAATTTGCATAAACTGGGTTTAAATTACTTTTCCGTCAGTCTTCCGGGTGCTTTGCTGGACTTCGTCATTGTTTCTTTACTTTGGTATCATCACATAATTCACATTGATGCTCCATCAAACTTACACCTGACTGGAGGGTTAAAAAGCCTCAGTAGTAGGATTTTTAAAATGTCATATTAGATAAAAACACAAATGTTAATAATAAAATCAATGTATAAGATGTTTCAGTGTTTTGGTTTGCCTCTAGGGACTTTTATTAGATGCCATGGGCCCCTTTAGCTCCCTTTTCTTTCTCCTACATTTCCATGTCTTTACTGTCAGGAACAAAAGGCATGTCCACAATGCACTTCACCACTGAACCCACCCCCCTATTCTCAATTACCACTAGAGGGGCCTCAAAAATCCTCATTACAGCCTTCAGGAGAACAGGTTCAGGCCTCAGACCATATTTTTCAGTAACCAAAATCAAAAGGAATGTGTCTAGAAGCATCTGTTTTTCTTTTTCTTTTTTATGATATACAGTTTTTTGAGGGCATTTTGTATCACCATAGTACAGATTATATATCAATGTTTGTGAACCTCCTGATGTGCGTGAGCGTGCTGTGTGTGTGTGAGGCCGTGCACACACATCAAACTGTTACACTTGAGAAATCAGCTTTAGTTTCTTTGATTTGGAGGTGACATCTTGACTTGATCCGGTAGACGATGTGAAGTAAATCTTCTTTTGTTGTTGTGTCACGTCGCCGCTGCATGAAAACTTCTGAGAATACTTCATCTGCTGGAAAAGTTTCTGGACTCTGCAGCCAAGCAAAGACATTCAAAGTGCAATGGGAAGTTTAAATGGCTTTACATTGCTCTCTAAATGGAAAATTAGTCTCTCTCAAGTGCTGTAAAATTACTTTTTGCTTTTTTTTTATGTTGCAGATAAGTCTTTATCTGAACCCTTGATCTACAACAGTGCGGCTAGCTGAAAGGCATATGCGGTATACATTATGAATAAAATTCCTCCGAGGCAGAAATGTTTTCCTACCAGTTCTTCCGATATAAGAAGACAGGTGATAGATCCATAGTAATGTTTTCCTGGAAGCTACAGATCATAAAAAGAGACAGTCAGGCAGGAAGATAAGCAGATTAAGGAAATGTCTAACCTGCCAAATAAATGACATGAGAAAAAAACAAAACTATTCCAAACAACTGGGGCTGATCGGAGCCTTGATGTTTTATAACTCTACAACTGTATTGAACAGTTATTGCCAGCAGTGGACGAGAAACATGGTTCCATTTAGAAACAGGCAATAGTTTGTCTTTTAGAAAACTGGATAAGCTGTGAGGTCTTTGGTATCACTCTCCCATTTTGTTATGTGTTTCGCATATCAGTTGGCTTCAAGACAAATTTGGGGACAGTAACACTAAAGTTTAAGCATGACCAGCTAATAACGATGTTATAGCTTACCTGTTTACAAACCATTCCCTACTTACACAACCAAAAAACAGGAAGCGACATTAGCATTGTTTTGGAGTCATGTTACGGCCATAGAACACATATTAACAATAGTTTATCTACATTTTCCTCTGTTTTGGTCTCCACCAGTTCACCATCAGGATCACCAGTTGTGGGTACTTGACCTTCCTCACTAACTGGCTGCTAACATTGGAATTAGGCACATAACAGAATGTGTTTTTGCCAGGAACAAAGCTGATGAGACCAGCACAATTTAGTCTTATACTGTCTGACATATCTCCATATCGCTGTGCTAGTGCTGCAGAATGGTCACATTGTCATTCTGCTATTGAGGAATAATGCACTGGTATGTTTGTGTCTTTTTTTTTTTTTTTTTTTTTTTTAACCAATTACAATCTTGACCGGTACTTAGCCTAGGATACGGCAATGGTGCCCCAGCAAAGTAGTGATGGGGAAATAGTTTTGGTAGAACATACACACAGGAAGGCAAACAAAAAAATCAACAATCCAAATATTTGCAAAAACTTGAAATTTTGAGCATGTAGGTTGTTGCTTGGAGGGTGGTGTTGTTGATTCCCATAGCAAAGTGGATTTTGAAAACAGGAACACATAGTTGAAGGGGGGAAGAAAGTTTTATGAAATGCACAGTGGAAGTGACAGACTTACACCCAAAGTCTACATTCTTTGAGTCAGAGAAGTAAATGTAAGTGAATGCACAGGCCTGAAAGAAAAAGTAATGAGCTAAATGAAGCTAAAATAACACAACAATTATCTTTTTCACAATTCACGGAATAACTTCACTTACTATTGAGATAAAAAAAAAAAATCAATAAATATCGATTCAACTCGTGATGTAATACAAAGAGGCAAACAGAGGTAAACAGGCAGATAAACAGACCACAGCCACTGTGACAATGTGGCAGTGAAAACAAGATAGGAAGGCATGCCAGGTGAAAGGAAGGCAAACAGACTGAGACACAAGCAAACGCAAGCCACTATATTAATACAGTAACAATTATACAGTACTAACGGAAATAGAAATTTACAGACATGTTGAAGCCAGATTAAGAAATAGAAGACGGTTGTTGGAAGAGTCAATAAGAGAGAAAATAGAGAAGCGGATTTCTCGCTTTCTTCATTCTTATGGAGACAGCATAACAGATTAGTTGACTCACAGGGTTCTGGGGCAGCGCTGCAGGACAAAGCCAAGATAGAAACACGACGCACCGTGGCCAAAAGTCAGCTTAGCCTAAAGATCATAGCAACCTAGATTTTTATCCTGATCTTTTGATAGGGAACGAGAGGGGAAAGTAAATGTGCAAGAACTTTACTGTGAATGCGTACATGACACAGTTAACATTAAAAACAAGAAATTACCCCTCCATTTATTACTGTCTGATATATTTCTTAATTCCACTGAGTTATTTGAGTATTTCTAAGGTGACTTAATGTTTGTCCTTTGGGGAAATTGCACACTGACGAATTGGATGACAGTTGCGCAGCACATAATGCTGCCATTAAAGCTAGTTCTTGGCAAATGTACATTAGTGTATATAAAAATGAAAGGGATAGAAAAAGATACATCCAGCACTGATACTGCTAGTAGTCTAATACAGTCTCTATGGGTGCTGTTCATTGCTCTAATCTGATGTAAATGATATCTTGCTCTGCTGATAAGCACCCAGAGGTAGGACACAGAGGCTACCAAATGATTATGGGATGGATGACAAAGAAGGAAAGACAGAAATGGAGAGTCAGAGGAATAAAAAAGGGGGCAAAAACGGATAAAAGGAAAACTGAGAAGCTGGGAGGAGAATGTACAAACCTAAAAGGGAAACAGATAGTCTAAGAATGCATTTATAGCTCATATATAGTGAGAACATATAGTATATATGAACACTGCTGATATTAGTATCACCATGAGGAAGTGATTGCAAAATCCTTTTGAGGCATGAAAGTGTGACTGACTTTGCTCCAAAAAGTCACTGACTAAATAAGACCACTATGTGGCTATTTTAATGTTAAATCTGAATTTAAAAAAACCCATCAAACTATGTCATTAAAAGTTGCCTCAAACCTATGAAGTAGTTCATGAAACCACCATCATTCAGAAAGAAAAGCTTTTATGTCTCACAGTCTAAATCAGCCAGAGGTCATGTCATTGGTTGTCTTTAAAAAGACTCTGCTTCCACACTAAATTCAGCAATATTTCATTCTCTTTTGATCCCACGCTGCCGTGCTGGAGCTATACTTTGAATTTCAGCAGGGGGCAGCAAATTCCAAACTACCATGACTGAAGAAGCCTCAGCACCAGGTGAAGACACTGTTTTCATGCATAACCCTGTGCATGTGTTTGTGCTAATGCATCTGCACCTGACAACATGATATTATAAGAAGGCGTGTGAACATATGCAATCGTATCTCCGTGCATGCACAATGCATTTCCTGCTCAAAACCGTACATGTGCATTGGAGCAGCACCTGTGTGATTATCTGTGTCATTATGGCAAAATTAATGGCTTGCATGCTCACAGTCCGTGACATGGCATCGTGTAGTATCAGGTATACTTCATTCTTGCACGCTCGACGCTGACAAACATATAAAATCTGTGCGTGCATCTTCTGAGAGTTGGAATCATGACCTCGCATGGTTCCACATAGGGACACAAGCTTGTCATAAAAAGAAGGGAGATCGAAAAAGGCTAGAAGCAAAACGGACGACCAATGGAGGGAAATAGATGAAAGGACAAAAAGCAAGAGGCGAGAGAAGGATGGGGAAAAGGAAATGGAGAGGGGTGGGGCATGAGTGAGAGTAATCTGGTGTGTAATGAAAGGAGGCAACACAGGGAAAATGGTTTCTGTAGATGGTGAGGGTCGAGGGTAGAGAGGCTGGATGGGAAACTCTGTGGTCAAAAAGGGTAACAATGTTTATTGTCCTTTGTATAAAATAGTCAGACGCTGCTTCGTATATCAGCTGATGCCTATATCTGATTTACACTGTCATTTTCAGACAAATAAATATATCTATTTTGGTGGAAAATTTGATAAATATCCAGAATCTCTACATACTCTATCCTGCAATGTCAGTTTCGAAACATTGCTTCATGTTCTTTTCGCGTTTTAATTTTCAAAAAGGTTGTACAGCCCATGAAAAGGTGCACAGCTGAACATGATTGTCTTTTTAATATTCACAGCAAAACATGAAAATAAGCCATTACAGAAATGCAGACATGTAAACTTCAGCCTGTAATCCGCCTAATTTCCAAAGCAAGACAAAGTGAGTTAAAAGCAGACAGCCTTGGTGAATCTTTGTCCTGACTCCAAAAGGTTCAGTCATGTCTTCTCTACTGCAAATAATCCTCACTTGGAAGTACTTGTAAAACATATGAGTCACCCTGTGGTTCAGACAGAATCTTATAGTGACACAAAACTGTGTCCTATTCTATCAAATCAAGGGCTTAAAGTAAAAAAAAAACAAAAAAAAAACACAAAAAATAACTATAAATAGAGCCCTGTTACATTTCAGTGCCCCAAATGTAATTGTTAAATGTGTTCACAACATCACTGTCCATAGCGTAATCCTGCTTGTTCTCTGAGAAAAGGCCATCCTCCCCACAATAACGTTCAACTGATAATAGTAACTGAAAATCATTTAAAATTGTTGCACCAAAATGATTTATATTGTACTGTATGGAGATGTATAGTTTCCAAACTAAGAAAGAAATGCTTTGTTTTTAAAAAAAAAAAAAAAAAAAAAATTAAAAATTACTTTGAAATAAAGAAGTTAGTTTTTAGGGACATCTTTTCACTTTTATTTTTTGTGGTTTATTTTCAGCTTCAGTTAAACTACATAGAAGTCTGTGATTGTAGACAGTTCTATTCAATAACTGCAGGGAACTTGGTGTAATATTTTTTAAAAAGTACAGATTTCACTTGCTGCTGAGTCCATTTCACAAATTACTGAACATATAAACCATTCTGTCACTGTGCTCACTGTACACCAGCTCATTAATTACAGACAACTGCACCATATCTAGCCTCAAATTACAATGACAATGTTGGTCACATGTTGTATTTTCAAACACACAATGAAGCATTTTGCAGTAAATCATTACATGAAATTCAAGTAATTGCCCCTCTCTCTTGTATATGTCCTGTATTGGCTATTTATTTTCTGAATGACACATTAATTTCTACTGACATCATAAACTGTTAATGAGAAGCTGTTACGCTGCACGTCAACATTTTGCCTATGTGATGACGCTACAGCATTATTTCTGTCAGTGTGTGGGGGGGACTGTGAAAGAGGAAGACTGAGATAACATGGGTGAGGACGTCAACTGGGACTGACCCTGGCACCTCCTTTGATTTATCAGCTCATGGGTCAAAGAAGAAGATGCCAGAGGACACCCCAGCCATCTTTCTTTCTCTCTGCCTCCCCTCCTGAGTAGGCAGCAAATGAAGTGTAGTCTGAAATCCTCCGCATTACCACAACCTATCATCATCATTACCAGCACCTCTGATGCAGCAGGGAAGTGTTTATTAATTAGGCAAAGGGGCCATCCAGTGACAGCTTTTGGCAATTTCCCATTTCATGGTTTTTAAGCTGGATTTCAAGCCTCAAGTATCAACTTAAATGTGGCGATCACACAAGTTTCCACTGTTCTTGCCTCTTCATGTCAGTGTTAGCTGCTCTGTCACTGTCCTGATAATTTCACAGTTTGACATGAATTACTGTTACAAAGCTGGACCAGGATTTCCTACCTGTGTGGAATGAGCACGGGTGAATAACCGTGAAATGGCCAAGTAACCGCAGTAAAAGGTCAAACTGAGCTGTGTGTGAATGCAGGAACGAGGGAATTGAAAGCAGTCCGAGGAAGCATGACTGGAGGGCTGAGCATCTTTTTAGAGAGCTTTGTTTTGTCATGCCCGGTTGAGATCTGCTAGCAGTAAATTTAATATACAAGTGGAGGGTTTTCACGAAAATGTCTTGGTTGATGTTTGTGTGAAGGATAAGTGTGGGGAATCTCTTTGCTATTTTATTTTTCTGTTTCTATGTAGAATAACACAGGGAAGTGAAGAGTGTGCTAAAAAAGATTTACACATAAATAGTATGTGGTATAAGTGTGTGACTATGATTTCTTTTGCTTTAGTCTCTGTGTGTGTGTGTGCTTTTGTCCAATTGTGTCACACTGACGGTATAGACACATACTTGTGTGTGTTGTGCATCGCATCGTGTGTGCTTGCTTAACAGAGTCAATGAGTGGTCTATGCCCAATGGGTAGGCCCTGCATTAGGCAGTTCTGCAGTAATTGGTTTTGGCAGCTGTGTAATTTCTGTTGATTTATCCCTGACCTTGGAAAACTCTTCTTCTGCAATGCAGGTGTCATTTGTAAGACACACACACACACACACACACACACACACACACACACACAGAGAGAGAGAGAGAGAGAGAGAGAGAGAGAGAGAGAGAGAGAGAGAGAGAGAGAGAGAGAGAGAGAGAGAGAGAGAGAGAGAGAGGAGAGAGAGAGAGAGAGAGAGAGAGAGAGAGAGAGAGAGAGAGAGAGAGAGAGAGAGAGAGAGGCCAAACAAGCAAATAAAAACAACAACAGTATGTGCACAGCTACTCAATTTCTCTGGCACACCGCTCATATGTAAACATACACTCACCAATCATGCATATCCACCAGCTCACACTGACACATCACCCCCACAGACACACACACATTAACACACTTAGTGTTAGTAGGTCAAGTCACCATTCAGGGATCAGCCAACGACAGTTTCCAATTTTGTTGTCAAGTAATGTGTTGAATGGGTCACTGGTTAGGTGGGACACCAGCTCTGTATTATTTTAGTAAGCTCCAAAGAACACGATTTATTACTGTCAGTCTGTTCTGTTAAACTGTAGTTAAGGAGCTTAATTTGCGCACATTTTCACAGGAGACTTGTTCTGCAGCAATACAGAAGAACTTTATTCTATTTACTCGACCTTGATACCTAACTACAGTATATATAGATGACAACATTTTATAACAGAGTACACAAAACTGTGAATAGTTATTGAGGAACGAATAGTACCTGAATTATTCACTGTATACTAGATAATGTTCAGCTGTCAGAGATCACAGATATTGTAATATTACAACACTATTTCAGTGTGTAACTTCGGATTAACTCTGAAGTAGATGCTAAAACATAAATTATTATACATTACTTAATCATTAATTACTCTTTGTTTGAACCACAAATAAAATAAACATTATACTAAGTAGATTCAATTGCTACATCAAGTTTATCTGTTAATGCTTTCCGCACTGTTTCTTATGTTTATTTAAGTTTATATTAGATTAAGTTAGATTGGATTAGATATAACTTCACTGTAATTGTACAGAATACTAAAACAACAAAGTGCAGTTTAACATGTAACCAGAAGTGCAAAAGAAGCCGTAAAGTGTATATATGCAGAACAAGTAGATTGTGAATGTTGCATTAAAGCAGAATGACCAGTGAGAGCACAGTGGTATGAACAGATTAGTATACAGTATAACACAAGTCTATAAATGTAATAGCTGCAGATAACAATATATAGACAGATAAATATACATGCGGAGGAACCAGGGATGGCAGTCAGTGTCACAATCATCAGCCAATTTGAATGTTGTAATAAATTAATGGTTTGAAATGTGCATCAGAACTCACTGTGTTGCTCTCATGGTTTTTCTGTCTCTCTTTCGCTGTTTTTAACTGCCCTTCTTTCCACTCATCACACCGTGCTGTCATCCATCACAAAGACAGTCAATACTTTCTTATTTGTGACACCACAATTTTACCACCTCTTACTGTTTAAATGGGATCTATGTGTGTGTTTGTGTCATGGAGATCTGATAGTAGCAACAGGAGAAAGAAAGACAAAAAGCATCTGTGTGAACATGAATCAATATATTCAACGCAGACACACAGATATACACATGTATCTGTCATTCATACATTACTGTTCCAAAGTTAAGGGTCACCCAGACAATTTCATGTTTTCCATGAAAACTCCCACTTTTATCCATGTGCTAACATAATTGCACAAGTGTTTTCTAATCATCAATTAGCCTTTCAACACCATTAGCTAACACAATGTAGCATTAGAACACAGGAGTGATGGTTGCTGGAAATGTTCCTCTGTACCCCTATGGAGATATTCCATTAAAAATCAGCTGTTTCCAGCTAGAATAGTCATTTACCACATTAACAATGTCTAGACTGTATTTCTGATTTGTTTGTTGTTATCTTCATTAAATAAAAAAAACTGCTTTTCTTTCAAAAACAAGGACATTTCTAAGTAACCCCCAACTTTTGAACGGTATGTATGTCCTGCTGTTTTAATCTTGATTCTGGAGATTCTGCTTTTATTAAAGGTTTGAAAACCTAAGCGGGGACTGGGACTTCATATATGATTGTGCATTGCTACATTGTTCACAACAGTGTTTCCTAGTATGATCCATGTTGAATAAACAAATAAAATCACAAAGTGTTGTTTTGTTATTGCACATGATAGTAGATGTAAAAAGAATACCAAAATCAATCAAATAATTAGGAAGCTCCAAGTTGAAATTCAAACAAATATTAATACAATGAAGACGCAGCAACAACAAGCAAAGGATAGAGATGCAGACATAATATAATGTTATTTTTTCATATTGCTTCTTCTTGTTTTTTGTTAACTACCTCTATTATTATTAGCAAATGAGCCTGTGCTAAAGAACAAAAAGCAGGTGTTAAAGTCACGCTGTAATGTCGCAGTTTTACCATCCAAATTTCTATTGCTTGTAAAGTTGTATGTTATCATATAATTGAGTTTATTATAATATCCAATAGATGAAATCATTTATAACCAGTTACAGCATTTTATATTTCTACGTGTAACATTTAAGAAGCTTATTTACAACCTTTTTGGCTGAGAATAATTTTGGTTCCTACCTGACTTTGTCTATGGTTGGGCACATTTGAGTGTAACCGTCTCCGTATAATGTGCTATAGAGAGAGTAGAGTTGAAATGCATACTGTCCTGCCATGTTGGTGTTGATTCAAGATTATTGACAGACCAGCTGTAGCTTGTTTGCCACAAACATCACAGACAGTTTGGAGAACACTATCCATCAAGAAAATAGGGTGACATTGTAGTATTGCACATCTGATGAGACAGTTTGTAAAATTTATTAGTATTCCATCTGCATAACAGTGACTGCAGGATTGTTTTTCAGGTGAAGCATGTTGATAGAAAAAACTCAACTGGATCAAGACCACACCCATGTGAAAAGCTTACAACAAACTCACATCAGAGTGAAACTTTAACCTTTGAGCTCAGACGGAGCAATTGTTGGCCTGACTTTGACCTCCAACACCTTTTTTGCAGTCTGGTTATTCACCCAAAACAATCAATGAACTATTTTCCCTTTCTTTTTATCTGCAAACATTCATGAGTCGGAAAAGGTTGAGTGTAAAGCACATTATTCCCTGAATATTGATAGTCAGGTATTTCCTCCCTCAGGTGACTATGTGCAGAGTGAATTCTTATCTTTCTGCATCCATTCATACCATTGACTTAATACAAAAATGAACCACCTCTCAAATTTGCTTTGTGTTTTACCTGAACACCTCTTGACAGCTACAATGACAAATGAGTCACTCAACTGCTCATGTTCCACACCAGCTGACAGCCAAGGACAGTTTTTTTCATTTCTATATTTGTTTAAATAATCGCTATAATGCAGGTAAACATTGCTACTGTGTGAAAAGAACTATAGTAGATTTAATGTCTATAGAATATCTCACTAAAGTGAATTTCCAGACCCCTGATGATTCACGACTCCTGCACCTCCGATTCACTGTGTCAAGTTCTATACACTTTTGGGTATTCTGTTTAATTAATGTTTAATCAAAATGCCCTACAGCAATATAAAATCCTATTTTGGTATGACTGTGCAACAAGAGATATGTTGGGGTTTGTGAACCGTTCCTGTGAATAATTTCAGTTCAAGGCCCTTTTTAAACAACACACACACGAGCTGAAGAATTGAGCGCATTGTTGTTTAATCAATCAGCCACACTGGGTCAGGTGGTGATGATGGTTAAGGAGAAGAAAGACACAGAGAGAGAACAAGAGAGAAAGAGAGCGAGATGTTATCTGTCCAAAATACCTCTGGCTATCCTAAAATGAAACTCCCCATCATGGCTGTGTGACCTCCAGCCCCGTTGTAAAGCACAGGGTAATTGAGGTTAACAGTCTAATTTGACCTTTGAAAGCTTCTGTGTGGCGTTTGTTGGAAGATTTCCTGCTAAACTGAGGAAATATAAGAAACTGCCACCTTTTGAATATTCTTATCTACAGCTGGCAGCATATTAAACCCAAACCACAGAGGGTGAACATCAGATGGAGGGCAGACAGAATGTTACGGAAAAATAAAAAGAGAGAATTATTAACAAAAAGTGGCCTCCCTCATGCCCTCACATAGACCTATGCGGTCTTTAGTGTTAAAATTTGCTTTTTACTGCAAATATCTTTATCATCCAATGCGTCAAATCTACTTCCGTTCACACTTGTCTCCCTCCCTCCCACATTCACTCTCTCTTTCTCCCTCCTAAGAGGACAATAAACCACCCTAAAAGGACAGTGGAGCCTAAAGCACTGCCAAGCGAACAGCAACAGATCTGAAGAAACGCTACACACCTAGGGAGAAACAGCCATAAAAACACAGAAACACCCCAAGATGATTGAGTGGCACGAAGCACGCAAATACACACCGACACAAACGTACAGTCACAGGGACCTTTAGGAGTCCAGGGACTTGAAAACATGCATGCCGATGAGTTTGGCTGCAGGCAGAGACACCTCCCTGTGGACCACTGCTCCTGCCACTCAGTCCCAGCGCTCCACACCTACCATTTAGAAAGGTCAACATCAAAAGCCAACGGCAAAAGAAAAAAAGAAAAGAATGAAGTTGTTCCTTGGGATGACATCTGTCTTGAGGTTTGGGTTATGTGTATAGGACTGTGTAGCCTGAATGTGTGTGTGATGTGTTCTGAGACCCAGCAGTTAGGTTGATTAATTATGTTGTAATAGAGAAGATGCTTTAGTGTGTATCTGCAGCGCTGGAGGAAATAATACGTCTGGAGGGAATTAAAGAATTACTGATGCAGTCATTTAGATTACAGTATGGTTTAAATAAGCAGAGAGAGCTGAAGCCAATAAGAGCATAAACCGTTCAAATCTACACATACATAGATTTTTGTGAGCAAATAATTTTTTATGGGACTGATAAAACCTTGAGTTAATGTGAGGAAGGTTAGGTTTTCATCGCTCTGCAGATATCTGGTGGTATGTCTGCAGGATTAATTCATTTGCGTTGTTTTCACTGCATCTTGCTTTTAGTCATACACTAGCCAAGGGTAAAAACTTTTTATTGAGCATAAAAACACGTTCACTGAATTACATTAACTGTGATGTTGTCATGGTTCCAGGTTCCTGATTAGAGGTTTATAATTCTATTTTTTTCACAAAAATATGCTTAGATAGTTATCTATCAAATTATTTTTCTCATATTGAACACTCTGCAGCACCACCTCTCAACGTCCGTCTGAAATGCTTCATTTTAGCTCTTGTATTTTTTATGTCAATTTCCGAAAAGCCCATTCTTCTCTGATTGGTCAGCTGGTTTGATGAAAGCAAGGTAATGTTGGTTGCATGTCTCAACCAAGTGGAAACCACCAGTGCAAGTACCAAAAACAGCAGTTCCTCGAATGGCCACTAGAGGCTGGCTCCAAAAGCAGTTCAATCCCCATAGATGTCCATGTTAAAATGTTCAAATTTAAAAGAGAAATAAACAGTTCCAATCTGGTATAAAAATGGCTTTGGTCTCTTTAATGAATTTCTCCCCTTAAATGACAACTGTATAAGGGTGCATTTTTGTGTAACTCATCTATTTAAATTGTATTAAGGCTTTAAGTTATGCATGGTTAGGCATGTGGCCGCTTTGAGTGACAGATGGGTACAGTTGTTAGACAATCTATAACCCAGGGATGTGTGCATGGATCACCTCAGCTCTGCTTATTCTCCATCTCGTTGCTCAATTTTAGATTAGCTGGGCGTCAGATGTAGTCATGCACTGCCCAAATGAGGATGGCTGGAGCCACCACACTGAGCTTAAAAACTGCTATTCAGAAAATCCTGGGTTGCTGTATGAATGGTTTGTTCATCTTTATGTACTGTCTATGACTGCAACCCCAGATCCACAGGCTGAGAGATGCAGCCGCAGCAGAAGCAGCTCGAGTGACAAAATAAAGGCGGACTGTGAGGAAGCTACTCATTTCTTGTTTGCGGGCACAACAGACTAGCAAATGTGTTACATATTGATATAAATAAAGAACAAAAGAAAAGCCTGGACTTTCTGCAACTTAAGAGGAGTGTTTTCTGTAGGGGAGAATACCATTCTTTAATGTGGACTTTGGGCTTTGTAAGTTTGCGGACCTTTTTGAAAATGAAAAGGCAAAAAGGAATAAAACCCTTATGGAAAAACAAAAACCCCAAAAGCAAAATTCGGATTCCTCAAGCCTTTATTGAGTTTTAGCTACTGTTTGTGCTGTTTCTTGTTTTAGTTTGAAAGTGTCACCTTCCTTGTGTGTCGCTTGTTGTTTCATTTCCTCGTTTTGCTGTCTTTGCATTGATCAGTTTCAAATGTGTCTCATATCATTGTGTGTTTGTGTGCGTTGCTTATTTACCACCCATTTTGCTAGGATTCCCTTTTTTTAATTTCTTTGTTTATTTCTTTGTTTACTTTATTGCTTTATGCATCTGTTGGGGATCAGGAAAGTCCTTCAGGCCACCACTATAATCCTACCTATAATAATAACCTCTAATATCTGAAGTTCAGCTCACTGTAAACATCCCTCACAATTATATAATACAGTATGTAGATAATGAATTGTAATAATATAAGCTACCCTTATACATTTATTCATTATTCTATAATATCTGGATAACAACAGATTTTTATACAGTTAAAACTAAAGTGGTTAAATAGTCCTATATCTTTATGTCAAAAATCTATCGATACATTCTCTGACCTGTAAAATATCTCAGCATGTACGAGCTGGATGGGTACAATCTTTTTCCCAGGAAATATTGATTCCAAGGTGTTGATTCCTAATGACTTGTCCTTGAGTGGAACCAGGAGGTCAGGGTACTTGGTTTTAAGTGATCTGTCTTAACAACTATTGGATTTGTATTTAATTGGTACAGACATTCATGTTCCTATATTTTGTGCCATCGCTTCAGTTTTTTCAGTACGTTACTTTGGTTTAAGACAGAATATATCGCAAAACAAATGCATTTCTGCACTTTTTTAGTCTTAGCTTGCAAATTTGACGTTGCATTTGAAGGTGACAACTTTTGTTCTAAACCTGTATTGGCTGATATTTAGAGAGTGCTGTGTACTACACTAAATTATCACCAAATAAAGATGGAATCAAGCATTTAAAGGTCAGTTTTGTTCCCTACATTGTTTGATATTACAAATTGCCACAATGACTGTCATGAAGCATTGCATTAGCCAGGCTGAGGAGAAGCTGTTTTACTTGGATTGATCTGTTTCAGTGTGAGTGAACTCTATTTCTCTGGCCTTCTCTTCCAGCTTTTACACCCAGAATCTCCCTTCTGTTGTCAGTCTCTTCCATTTTCCTCTCCTCTGTCCCCCCCTCTATTTATCTTGCTGTCCCTCGCTCTTGTTCTCTGTCATCCTATTTTTATCGCCTTTCTCCCTCACTGTTTCCCTCTATTTATATCTCTCTCTTCCTCTCTCTGAATTTAGTGTGAAATAAAATTAATATCAAGGAGAATAGTCCCTGAAGCATCTGGCAATCTGATAAGAAACTGCTCTAATTTCAGGGTTTTTAGGAAAAATATTTATCTTATAGTATGTTAAAGTTCCCTTCCACAGACCTAATCGAGAGAAACAAAATAGCTTTAATGTCTCTAACACATGGTCTGAAGCACTTCCAGCACTTGTTAAAAGGATGAGCTTCAGTGGACACCGTTTTTTGGATTTGCATGTCAACACATGTCTGGCAAATGAACTTACATGTTAATTATGTCAAACAAATTAAAGACTGCTCCTTGTATGAGAAAGTTTTAAGATGATTGTTAAGGGGCGTTAAGCCAGTCTGTTGGGGGATTAAACATTAAAAAGAATCTGGCCAATTTGTGATAGGAGCTCTCTGTCCACTCGGTGTCTGTGCATAATCCAGCTGTTATCTGGGAAGAAAAAAAAGGAAGGCAAGACGGTGCAAGTCTGTTTGCATAAGAGTCAGAGATAGAAGTGATAGCCTAGAGATGGAGTGCCTCCCACGGTTGTGTTCAAAGGCCATTAAACTGTAGTGTGTACAGTAAAACTACAGTGGAGCATCATTTTATTTATACTTGAAACACAGGAGATCAAACACACTGTATGAGCAACTCCACACTAGAAATGTTAACTTTGGTGACTGGCTGCTTCAAAAAGACAGAATATGTGTCACAGAAAGACATGCCTAAATGAAATATCAACTAAAACGATCCTACTTTCTTCATAAAAGGCAGAAACTTCTCCTTGGATTCAAATATTAATTTAGATTTTTTTTTTTCACCCAACTGAAAATCAGTTTAACTTCAGTTATGTAACTCAAAATGAAGCAGGCCAAAGGTGCCTCCGGTCTCAACAAAGTGAACTGAAGTGTTTCTGTCTGGCAGGTCAGTGGAAGAAGACCTGAATGGCAGCTTCAAAGCCAGAGGAACATCTCCGTTAGACCTCAAGAAATTCATTTTGTAATCCATTTCTCCTTATTTTTTGCTGCCTCCCCACAACTATATCTTTCTGTTTCTCTTCCTTTAGGTACTAACTCCATTTTTTTCTTTCTTTCTTTCTCTCTCTCTCTCTCTCTCTTTCTTTCTTTCTTTCACCAACCTTTTCCCCACCTCCCTCTATCTGTTTCTCTTAGTCGCTTTGCTTTTTTTTTCTCTCCCTCTCTGATAGCGAATCACATGGTGCAGTTGTGCTCCATTAGCGGAGTCCTGTCATATCAGTACTCACCTATTGTCATCAAATCAGAATAATGAGGGTTATTTTTCATTTTAACAATGCTTCAACAACATGCTTCCATTAAAAAAATGCATAATATGCATTCCTGTATTTCATTTCTTTAGTCCTCATTTTCTCACTCGCTCTCTCATACATCCCCTGAGATGGGAGCGAGGTCTATGAATCTACAAACAGTGCTATAGCACATTACCCAAATTCCCTATGCCTAATGGTGTGTCAACATGGATAGGCTATTAACATAAAATGATGTGCTTTGCGATAATGAGTGGATTATTTGGTTTACTATGCCATGAGTGGCTGCACGGAAATAACATAGGGGGAGAGGAGAGGATGCTAATTTGGTCCTAATTCGATGCCCAAGGCGATTTTATCTGTTTTGTTCTTGTACGTATGAAGTGCCTCTCCTCCTCTGTGAGTGCAATATGGTGAAAAGCTATTTCAGACCCCATCGATGCAGTGTGAGCACCACATCTTTTTAAGTTTCTTCAACACACAGCACCCAGTGGACAGGAAGGTCTTCATGCTTAAGCAACTTACTTATTCTATTCTCTGTATTGTTAAGTTATGTTATATGCTGCATGCTCATTCGTTCATTTCTCATTAAAATAAACTGCAGTATTATTTCGTTCAGTTTTGGCCAACTGTAAGTGATATTTCCCTTTGTTGAGTCTTCATTCTTTAGTACAATAACCTTGGCGAGAGTCTTTAAACTGGTATCTCAAATTTTACACCTAATTAAACAATTGAACTACATATAAATGTACATAAATAATGTAAGTTTGTTTGCATTACTATCAAAAGTAAATATTTTCTACCAGTGTTGTAGATATATTTCAAAGTGCAAATAACTTTATGTGAAATGGCTTGAAATGATTAGGTTTTAGTCGTGATCACACCTTTTTATGTCCGTAGAGTTGCAAAGGAGCCCCATTTGAAATTTTATTTTAAATAACAACCTGCAATATTACTGAAGACAGAATCAAGGGAGCTCGGTTATGGTGTTACCTTCCAAATATTTTGGATTATGCAGTTTTGTAGTACAGAACTGGTTGGCTGTTAAGACTGCCTTACTGCACCACCCAAGTCCTTGCCAAAAAGTGGAAGTTTCAGTGTGGTAGTTTGTCAGGCCGGAGACTTTTGTTATTGTTTACGGTAGCAAAGTGCATTCTGAATGAGGTTTTGTGCAGGAGATGAGAAAATTGCCCCAAATAAGCCTCCAAAGGCAGGCTTATACCCGCAGTCTACATCCGGTGAGTCACACTATTATAAAAAAGGTAGCATCCATGTAAAGAGGAGCTTGGGGTGGATGAATGGGTCAAGATTTTTACCCAGCAGACTGTAAAACCCAAAGCCAGTGGTGACTTATTATTTTTATAAATTAAATAAACTTGGCATTTAGTGTTTTGAACTTCAATTAACAATTCCAACCCTTCAAGCATTTTATTTAAATTCATTCAAGTATTCATTATTTATTAATTAAGCTAGTAATGAAGTTTTTTTTATATTCAATTTATCTGTTGTCTTTTACAGTGTTTATTGATTTAGAGTAGTGAAATAATTTAAAAAGTAACACAAAAAAGGGTATTTTGTTAAAAGTAAAAGTGTCTGTGCTTTACTGTCAGACTGACATGAGACAAAGACCTGACATCATAACAACATTTCAGACTTGCAGCTTTGAGTTGAAGCAGAGTCTTTTATATTTCTGTCAGGTCTGCAGACTTCACCAGAAATGTGGAGTTTTGGGAATTCTGCAACTGAATTCATTTTTTTTTCTTGGTGTCACACTAACATTTATAATTGATTTTCAATTCAAAATGTAGTGAGGATGCACTATTTTCCCTCTCTATTAATCTAATGTGGTGTTTAAAAAATCATTCACTCGTGTTTTGTATTTAATTTTTATTTTTAAATGTTAACGTCAATGATTTGGATACAAGTTAGTCTTTGGCTCAAAGCATCTTGAGTCAATTTGACTGTAACTGGTGCTATATAAACAAAATTTAATTGAATTGAAAATTGAAAACTAATTCACTTTCATCCTGTCAATTTATTTCAATAAAAACTGCTTTCAGGAATTTGCCCTTTGTCCTGTATGAGTTATCAAGCTCCAACCAACCAAACTTGCCTGCATGTTTTTCATGCCAGCATATTCACAATGTGGGAGAGTAAAATAAAGTCACGCACATCACATACTGATAGCTTGGCCTTGAAAAAGATAGCGGGATGACGTAAATCCCTGATCTCAGAAAAGATTTCATTCATATTCATAATAATGTACTACAATGACTTTACATACTGCATCAGAGTACGAGGCGGCTATTGTAGTAATCATCCGCCTTGAGGCTACGCCACATTTGTCGCATCTGCAGAGATGCAGCTGTGCACAAGAATGAATAGATACAGAAGCTGCTGACCACAACTCTCTGCTCCTGTTTGTTCAGGCACTTTGAAATTTCCTGTCCGCATGGACAAATGGGTACTCAGCGCTACTTGGGTGCCTGTGGGTGAGAATGAGGTGAGACTATATTTGTAGGGCTGACTTTATCACAGTCTTTTTGCATCAGTGAAGCACAGAGATAAACATACAGTAGCATATTTGTTTTCTTTTACAAAGTCACAGCAGCAGCTACTATCCTAAGGGTCTTTACATATACCTTCTGCACTATTACTGTACCCCAAAAGAAAGCACTTAGAGCTGCAAAATGCAAATCATAATCTATTGGTAGATCCCAGCATGCTATCAGGTATATATTTGTTTATCTGGCAATTTTTTCATTTTCATTTTTTCATCACAGATTTCCATTTAAATGAAAAAAAAGGTTTGTCACAACTGGGGTTTTATTACTGTAGCTCCAATTGATCTTATATAACAACACTGCTATTTCCAAAGTAATTTCTAAGATCAGAAAGGGTTAGTCTAACAGGACAAGTAATGCAAGCAGTCAGATAAGTAGAAATGTTTTAAACAAACTAGTCAGCTATGGTTAGCTTATTAGGAAGAAAAAAACCAGACATAAACAATGGGTATTAACCCAATTTATTTTAACTTCTAGCTTGCACACTGGCTTTCCTCATCTTGAAGGCGATCTAAAGCTAAGGTAGCTGCCATATTTGTATGCACTTATTGTCCCTGTGAGATGTGAAGTTACTGTATTAGTAGCACTACAGGTTTACTCACTTTCAGTTATAATCGCTTTATCTTGACATTTGCCATAACTAACAAGTCTAGAAAAACTGAAAAAAATACTTACAACCATTTTTTTTTTAAGTCGTGTCGTGTTTTGTTATGTTTGTCACTTTACTATCCTGGTACTGTATGAGTACAGTCTATTCTAACTGATAGAAGAGATGGCTCAGGTTCTAAAAATAAAACCTTTGTTTGAACAAATAGTGGTTTTCCTTTAGTAATTGTGTCCTAGTGAGAAATTGTGTAATTTGCCACAGATTCATGACCTTTCATGACTAACATCAAAACTTTGGCATCATTACTTCTTCTGAGGGTAAGCGTGTGCTGAATAGTGTAAATCAAAATACAAATAAAGTTGTAAAATGAAGGATTTGCATCTGAAACACAAACAGGTAGCAGTCTGATAAACACGGCATACTGACTGAAAAACATTTCAAGGCACTGATGAGCAGTCTTGTCATTCAGCCATAAAGCAACAGGATGCTGCTTACTGAGTAAGTCTGAGCTTTACCGAAATATTAACTTTGATTTTGTGTTTTTGCCAAGCATGTTTTACAGTAAGATGAGTGACTGTAAAAGGTAGATTTTGGTTTATTTGGTGACATCTACTGCATGTCTGTCTATCTCAGAAAAGGGAGCCCAACTAGATCCTGAGGGTTTCTTCTCATTTTTTAGATCTGTAATGTGAGCTTTATGGAGAGTTTTTCTGTTTTCTGATTCAGTGGTCTATAGAGGGTCCACATGCTCCACACATTGTAAAACCCCTTGAGGAACATCTGATATAGGGCAAAAACTTGGCATGACTATAAATCTGTTTTCATTGTTAAAAGAAATGAAAATACCACTTGCATCATCCACACTTTGCCTGTAAAACTATATAGATCCCCATTGAACAACGTTGAATAAACTGGCCCAAGTTTGAGCAGCTCACCCCGGCATGACGGTAACATTTCTTTAATAAAAAAATCCATCAGTGAATCAAGTCATTTCCTCAATATTCATTTTCAGTCACAGTGTACATCATTTGACTTACTGAGGCATGGAAATTGATTTTGGATTTAAATTGTATAATTATATTAAAATTCATAGACAGTGAAAGAGAGAAGAAATGATTACCAATCACAGGTTCCCCCAACAGCAATTCACTGTCAGTCAAGAGAAATAAGCATTGAGAAATCGATCCACTGTCAGACTGGAATAGATATGAATCGATAGTGGTTTTTTATAGCTTCACAGATGCTAAACTAGAGGATAATCAAATAAGAAGTTACAAGAAATCACATTAAATTGTAGTTCCAAACAACAATGTGGTGACTTGGCTGCAGTTTTGCTTTTTAGTGACAAAAAGAAGCACAAAGAAGGAAAATGTCATGTTGAATAGGAATTCTGTTTTATGAATTCGTAAGAAATTTCAATTATCTGTACAAGCGCTTTGGGAAAACAAAATCTTCCTCTATAAAATGTATATTAAAAATGGCTTCTTCTTGTGTCTTTTTTTTATGTTTTTAAGGCCAGGGGGTCAAAATTTCTGTTAGACCGAATGCCAGAGCTAGTTTCTTACATCCTATACAGTATGGATTACAATACTTTCATTTTATGTCATAGCTATGAAAAATCAACATCTTCCTGTTTAACATGTTGTCCATTCTAGTTTGTATGTAGTCTCTGACTAACCAAATTTAGTTCTTCTACAGCAGGAAGATGTTCATTTGTGCTTGAAATATATTTTCACAGCCATGGCCATAACATCACATGCTTTTTGTGAAAAAAAATGAAGGAAAGGAAATGAGGACAAGGGGATTAAGTATTTGTTGTTCCAACACACGGCATCTCTACAGCAGAAAGGATGCCATGAAACAAACAATTTCACAGTATATCGGAAATGATAATGAGCAGATCAAGAGCAGAGTCTATCCAGTCATTATCGATAGGTCAGGTCTACAGGTTGGCAGTCTATCACAGGGCTATACAGAGAGAGGCAAACTCACATTCACACCTATGCACAATTTAGAATGACCAATGAATGAATTAATTATTGGACTGTGGAAGGAAGCCTGAGTACGTGGAGAAAACCCACGCATGCACAGGGAGAACATGCAAGCTCCACACAGAAAGATCCCAGGCCCGGGCCGGGACACGAACCGGGGATCTTGTAGCTGCGAGGTGACTGTGCAAACCACCGAGCCAAGAGTGGAGGCACATTCCAGAAATCACAGGTCAGTAATGAGTCACACATCTGCGATCCATAGAATTACTGACGAACTTAGTGGATGTTTTGGTAAGAACAGGATCCCATATTGTCACATTCATGCACACATTTATCCAAAGCATCATGTGGCAGATTGTCTGCTGTATTCAGTTTCTCCTTAGACGGCAAATGCTGACATGTTGCCGTGAGAGCATCTAGAATACCAATAGCCTTTACTCGTTGCTCTATTGTCATTTGTCTTGTCATGTGAATAAAGCTGCAATTGAAGGTGACCTTTTACAGTCAGTGGTTGAAGGAGTGTCTGTGTGCTAGTCATGCTATCTCACAGATGTCCATAGTTGAGCCTCACCTGACTAGGCTGTGGAATAACTCACTGGTGGCTAAACTGAACCCTTATCATAACAATAAAAATACCTTTTCTTTTACAAAGTCAGAAAAGGAAAACATTTGCATGTTGCATTTGTTTTTGTTCAGTGAACGTAAAACTACAATCTCAAAAAACATTGAGTTGAT
Organism: Amphiprion ocellaris; assembly: GCF_022539595.1. Taxonomy (NCBI): domain Eukaryota; kingdom Metazoa; phylum Chordata; class Actinopteri; family Pomacentridae; genus Amphiprion; species Amphiprion ocellaris. The sequence continues at coordinate 34,039,038 of NC_072770.1, forward strand.
TAGATTTATTGATTAAATAGTTTGTATTTATCCTCTGCTATAAATCCTAAAGGGTACATTCAAACTCCCTGCATGAAAACAAAACTTTTTTCCCATCCCTATGTACAGAAGTAGTGCGGTAATCAGCTGGGCTAACTGTCCTGTTTTTACCCTGACTGCACTGTGATGAGAGCTGTTACTCCAGGACTAATGACTCAGCATCACGCAATCATCTGTGTTAAGGTCCCCATATTTACCCTCCCTTTACTCTTACTCTTTGTCTCTCTCTTGTTCCCCTTTCTCCCTGCATTGTTCTACATCCTCACTAGTGTTTGTTCCATTTTCCTGCCTCTTCTCCTTGTTTTCCCTTCTCATTCTTGCTGTTTGTTTCCTGCTTCTTTGTCCTCCTTCACCGTATGCTATGAGTAAAGGATGCCAGTCGGAGCCTAGTAGGCAGAGCTGTCAGTATTGTTCATGGTAACCTTTTGGTGATGTAGACATGCAATAGTTAAGCCAGCAGCAGCGCCTTGTTGTTGATAATTGTCAACTGGCTGTTCAGCCTCCAACCCAACCTCCTGTTCTCTGTTTCCTTCGGTTTATTGTTCTCCCTGTATCTCTTCATAAGGGATTTTGTCTAACAGTTATTTGCAGCCATTATTTTTTTTTCATTCCCTCTGCACCATACAATTTCAATAACAAATCTATTCCTCCACAGTTATTTTCCCATTTTCTTTTCACCTGTTCTGTCTTCTGAGCCACTGATTTACCTACAGATTCTCTTCTGTCAATACCCTGTCTTATCATCACTCAGATTATCTTCCTCTCCCCTGCACCATCCATTACACCTGAGGGCCACAGACAGTGAAAAGTGTGAAGATTGCTTCAGCGTGAAACAGACATCTCTCTCTTTGTACTGAACAACCCTGCGAAAGATCCACATATTTACACAACAGTGAGAGAAAGCAAGCGAAAAAACACTTCTGAAGATGTGTTGCAGACCAGTATAGTCACTGAATTCCCTTTACGCCTAAGGATCAGAGCAGAAACTGTTCAATGTCTGACATATTGAACAGATAATGAGCCAGTAAACAGAAAGATAACACATAGTAACTGTTCTCTTCAATCTTTATGTCTTACAGCTGGACAATAAAATTTCCTTTTAGTGTTCTTGAACAGGAAATGTAAAGCAACGAGCATCATTGCAACCACAAGCATTTTGTTGTTATTGAATACATCATATTAATTTCATTTAATTTTCATTTAATATAGATTATTGTAACATATATATATATAATAGGATTAAATCAATATCATTAACTAAAATAACATTGTTATATAGCATTTTGCTTCATAACAATGTTATATATTTAATCATGTTGTACTTGCCAGTACTATTATTGCACGTTCACATACAAATCCAACAGAAACCCTGTCAGTGGTCACATGAGGGGAACTGCTGTAGGAGCATCTGGTAATTGCACTGAAAAGTTGCTGATTTTTGGGACATCTGCTGTCACAGTGGATGAACTCATCACATACAGAGAAGTGGCTGTAAAACTCCACAGGGGCTGTCCACTGACTTTACGCAGGAAAGTCTGATTATTTGTCATGGTTACGACTACTTAACTTGTGAAAACTGTTGCAAAAAGTCGTCTAAGCTTCTGGAAAGGTTTTGTCAACTTCGAAAAAACAACCATCATTGGAGTTATCTTGAGGTAGACTTCAGATGTTTGAAGGTGAACCTGTGTAATGGGGCATGAAGTATGAAAGATGAGGGCTGCTGACAGGCAGGGAAGGTGTAACAGGTGATGTATTTGAGTTGCATTACTGGAATTGTAGGGCTCTGTGTTTAGAAAGCGTGACTTTTATAGGCAAGTAAAAGTCAGTATTTACTCAGGCTTTGCTGCTTTGACGATTCTGTTTCCAATCTTTTTCTTGTACGTCCTTTGTGGAACTGCAGTAACTTAACCCAAAATCACTTGAGTATGCTAAAAATGGCAGATATTGAACATGCTACACTAAGTGGCAAATGGGATGCAACTACGAAGGCATACGTTGGCAGAAGCACAGCCTACCAATCCTGGACCAACAGCAGATCATCTCTCATGCTGGATGTCCCGACATGTTTTCTATCGCGGTGATGTAACGTAGTGAATTCTAATTATAAGGACCTTAAAAATGTTGACTTGCTCACATTCAATCTCTAATTAACTTAAGGGGTTCCGTGTTGTAACGTGTCATTATACATTACACTTGGGTCTTGCTGCACCCCTTCATAACCTTGTAGGTTCTTCAGGCAAGGTTAGCACGGTCCCCATTCATGTTCTGCTTCAGCGGGTGGCTCAGCCACAAAACACCCGCTGGAACCTTTTCACTTGTCATTGTCAGTCTGCATCACCAGCTAGCCAAACAGACAACCATCCTGAGAGCCATGTCACAATACATCTGCTCCTCATACTAAATGCCTATTTAGAAGCTTGAGCACGAAGAAATGTCTGCTTGTCTTCAGGACAGCCAAAAGTACTGCAGCAGCAACAAGCAGATTTCACTGGCACTGACAGAGGTCTTGCGATTGTCTTTTGGAATTGATGGTAAGAAAGTGGCACAGAACAACATCTGTTTGCCACAGGACTATGATGAAGCCTGATGCAAACTGTCATCTTTAAGGAAACTACATTGGTTCTGCAGTTCAAGAGGGCAGTCTGAAGCTCTTTCATGTGTTTTAAGAAAATGGAAATCAGTGTCATAAAACTGCATAAGAATCAGTGTGATTTACTATGGAAATAATATCACCACAACCTCTCCAAAAAGTGACCACTATGTTATTAACTAGATAAACCTTAGTATGAGCATTGATGTATTCATTATTAAATTTCAATTTCCTACATTTAATGAAGAAATTCAATAGCATATTCTGTAAGAATGTGTCTTGTGACTGGCCCAGGCTTTGAATGTGTAAATGGATTTTAATACATTCATATCCTGAAGATTGAATCCTGAAGTAGGTCAGAGAGATGAAGTTCAAAGAAGCACGTGTTACGCAAATTATCCTTTATCTGTGTGTGATCTCTCTTTGCCATCTATCATGTAAAATAGCCATCAGGCATCAATGAAATCACTGATTAAATTAAAACCTACCTCAAATCCAAGTGCATTTTCAGTTTGATTATTCTCTGTTGCAACACGAATATTTCGTCTTCCTTTATATGGACAACACACTATGAAGTTTTTAAACTAAGGTAATGTAAATGTAATATTTATGGTGCAAATCAACACAAATATCCATTGACACACTGCTAGCATAACATGCAAGGTCACAACACAACAATATAATCTTGCATTTTCTCATATAAAATGGTGCAACCTTTTTGGCACTGTCACTCTAAGACAAAACTGAAGCTAGAATCAGATTATGACTGTTCACATACCAAAGTTTTTTATTACATTTGCATAAAACTAAATAATAAAACAAGGATTGCACACTCACAGTGACCTCTCAAATTTCAGCCACCACCATAATATATAAAACTAATTACCTTAATTACTTTTGAAAATGTCAAGACAACATTGTCTAACCAGAAAGAGATGTTCTGTTTACTATAGATAATCTACATCCTTTTGTTTCCAAGAAATAGTCCCTGTAAAAATAGCCTTTTTTAAATATTAAAACAAACATTCACAATTCACAACTTTTATTTAAGGTCATTTAAACATATGTCTACTAAGAGATACTAAGAGGGTTACTAAGAGTTGCTAAAAGCCAGGTTCACACCGTAATCATGGGTCTGTTCAGCTATTAACCTCTGCATTCATACAGCGAGTATGTTGCACATTAGACAAGATCAATACAGTGTTTAACACCCTAACACCCTAATTAGCAGGACTGATGGCCATTTAGTTTTATGGATATAGCCAGGCATTGACAAACGATTCATCTGCATCACAGGAAAGGGGCCATTATACACAGTGCATTCTTCATATTCTGCATCTTCCACCGCTGTATTTTGTATTATCTCGTGAATACAAGATCTCTTCAACACCGGAAGGGAACTTCTTGAATTTTGCCACAAATGTTCATTTCAAGTCAAGGATGGACTCATTCAGTTTTGATGTTTAGAGGTCACTGCGACTTCACAAAACACATTTGTGACTGTAGCTGAAGAATTCATACACAAATTATGACAAAATTTCACACAAATGTCTAATAGGATGAAGATTATGAATAGATGACATTTTATATCCAAAAGAGCAAAGATAAACCTCGCTATGGCATCTTGACGCCCTGCAAAAAACACTTTTCTGGCCATTATTAGATGGTACTACTCAAAAACAGAAGGGAAAACTTGGATGGATACTGAACTGGTGACACAAATCTGGAGTGCCCACTTTGAAACTGTTTCGACATCAATATTTCAAGCAATTGTCAGCTACAACTTGATTTTCAAAAACAGTTTCATTGGCCAAGCATGTGAACTCATACAAAGACTATGACAATACTTTTTGTTATTCTACAACAAATTTACACACTTCAAAGATTTCACTACATATCCTATATGCATATGAACAGACATGGATGTGAACTCAGACTCTGTGTAGGCAGACAACTAGATGCAGTTTTAGTTTTTACTTTGTGATGTTTCTCTCTCTGTTTTGAGAACTTCTTGAGAGTTTGAACTGCTGGTGATAGAGATTGCACGTTCTTACTTAATAGACATCTTTACATGGTCATCAGTCATGTATCCTTTCCACACTCTCTAATTGTCACATATGTCGATGGATTCCAGCTGCCACAGTAAGGACAGTGATTTTCTCCTTCAAAGCTGTGTAGCCCACTGCAATTCCCTGTCTACACTAAAATCTGTTGCTACATGCATCAATCTAAAGCAAACAAATTCTCATTTATTCAAAGCAAACACCCTCTGAACAAGTTTCTACGACATTATAGTTTAAAAGAGGCAAATGAATGTTGCATTAACATCCCAGATGTTGTATCACCTGGCAATCTACCTTAGACCTTCCAGCTCCAAAGTTTCAAAATGTCTAGTTACAATGCCTTTTGACAGCTTTATGAACACATGATGGCTCTATCTAATGTGACAAGTGGGGACAAACTCCGAAGAGACAACAAAGTACCTGTTAGCAGGGATTTGAATTGTAGGTGAGCTGTTATAAAAGGTGGAAAATGAGCAGATCCTTATAGTGTCAGACCGGGAATGACCAGCATTACTTGCAAATATGCAACGTTGTACTATAAACAGACATTCTTCATGGCTGATGTCTTGTGAAAACATTTGCAATGTTACATGCCTTCAGCTTATATGGATAAATTGCAGCATATGTGGATAGATTCTCCTTCATCTAAATGCTTCTACATCTGCGAGTAGCAGGAAGGAATTCAAATTTTGGTAGTATTATTGAGTAAAAGAATAAATAGAAAGTGATGCCTTTAATGTGCAAAGTCTTGAGTCTTTGACATCTATCAGACCTGTATTTTAGTTAGCTGGTAGCTGTCAGCAAGTCATACTCCACAGAGCAAAAACCCCCACTAGCAATCAGCAAAGCCCTCACCTTAGAAGGGAACATTAAATCCTTGCAAAGAAAACAGAATACAAGGTGCATGAGGAGTCCCGTATAACTCAACACACTACTCAACTATTTGCACTGTATGTCTTCTGTTAAGTATTTTCTGTCCATATATGTGCATGTGTAACAAAATGACATTGGGAAATAGTAGTATGTACTGTCATGCATCCATAATTTGGGGCCTGCAACACAACAATTATTTTCTACTATGACTTCATGATATCTGGAGTCCCTATCTGTGCTGCCTTGTCCCAATCCTATAATATTATTTCATGTATTGGCTATTGTGACATGTTACATGGCTCTGGTATTATTTAACCACGGCTAATAGGAAAATCCTGGTAAGCCTGAGAAAGAGCTGCTCACTTTTCTCTGGTACTTGAAGTTGCTCAAGAGTAGAAGCTTCCAACCATTCATTTGGAAGTTTGACTTAAAAGAAAGATGATAACGCATTCTTTTGTAAGTACACTAATGTTGTGCAACTTAAGCCAAATTTAAGTTTAAAAAGTGGCAAAAATTTAAGAAAGAGAAGTTTGAGATCCCTCAGTGATATATATATATAATGCTTAGCTCTGTGTTAATTTGCTATTATTTTCTGAGTGGGTGTCCATTATGAGGCCAATGACTGGTGGATTGGCACCAATCATCCATGTGGCAATCCATTCATTCGTTACCATAGAAACGGCCCGGGTGAATAGGGGATAAGTGGGGGAGCATGGAGAGATTGCTGACACCTGCTCTCCTTCATTTCCTATCATTACACACACATATACTGTAAAATGTGTGTGTTTTCTTCGCTTATCTTAACAACCGTTCATTTCAGACTTGGTATGTGTGTGTCACTGGGAACTGGGGGAAGTGAAGTGTGGAGTTTGAATCAGATCAGATGAATGGGGTCCATTTACAGGATCTTTCTGGGGGTCCTCAGCCGGGCCTTTCTCTGCCTGTGAGCAGGAGCTTAAAGAGTAAATCTGTCCAAGTCTAATGTAGAATAACAATAAAATCATGCGACTGAATAATCAGATTTTTTTTTAACGAAAACGTAATTTTTTTGACAAACAGACATTTATCACAATATAAGATATCCCTTTTATTTAATAGATGATTCTGTTAAGTTAATTATGTAAATATATTTCTAAAATTAGATACAGTTAGTGACAATAAACAGAAAAGAGGCATTTGTTCTGTAATTTTACATTGATTATGAGAGAAATATTGCATATTTAGGAAATCTGTATAATGATGTTACTACAACAGAAAAGTTGAATGAATGTTTTCATTAGTGTATGATATCTATAAGCACTGTTCACCTGTCAAAATACAATTGCACATTACATCCCGATATATTTTTATTGAAAACAGAATTATTATTGCAGCTGGACAAATGTTAACTATAGCCAGCTACTGTCAAAGCTGAGATATCTTTCAAAAAAAAAAAAAAAAACACATTCCTACATGGTACAACTCTCATTATTAAGTAAAGCTCCATTTTGAGGCTGGATTTTAAGTTCTTTAGTGCTAAACATTTCAGTGGGATTTTTAATGAGGTTTTCTTACTTCTGGAACAGGATGTTCCTGCTTAGGTTGATGAGAACCTCTGGAGCCAGAATGATTGCACTAAATGTGAACTCTCAGGTACAAAGTGTGAACACAGAGTTCAGTGTAAGTGCAGCTCAGGAAGTCTAGTAGTGCAGCCTGATGGCATACTGTCATGCTTCTCTGCAGGTGCATGTCCAACATGCTGCCTATTTGTTAAATAATCGTATTTCCGGACACCATGGAGTGAACTTCCACGGATCTAAGCTGATTTTTAAGCAGGAGTAGCTGTGCAGAAGTGGAAGCACAAGCTAAGACACACGTAAATGCCCGGTAGATTGTTACATGATCCATACCTGATTACGTTCAGCAAGCGGCAGCATTTGCACATCACAGAAAAACATTTTAACTCAATGTGACCTTAACTTACACGTCACCTTTTAACATGTTAAATGGAGCAAAGCTGTGGGGAAGGCAGCGCTGAGCCCTTCCTGGAGGAGTAAGTGGTGTGTAGAAGGTGTGTGATTGGATCATTACATAGCAAATTATGCTAAACTAACCTATAAAGCAGACATCTGAGAAGCAAACCCCTGGTCCATGTAAGCTAACAAGGCAAGAAAGAAAGAGGTGTGGGGCACTGCATAGGAATACATAGAAAGGCTTTAAAAAACTAGAAGGTTACACCATAAGGGTACCATCTTGAAAAGAGCATTTGTAGTGGATGAAAAATGTCCAATATTCCAAGAGGAAAACACTGCTTGCAGCACTGAGTATGTAATTACATGCATCAAGTGATTCATAAGCATGCAGGCAGCTTAGTGCTGTAATACTTGGACCATCTCATACCGATTCACCTGCAGAAGTTATATTACTGTTTGATAGCAAATTGTCTGATGCCTTAAAGCCAAGGTTGTCCCGACAAGGATCACTTGGTGTTAAAATTTCATATTACAATCTCAGCTACACAGGATCAGTTTGGATAGAGTTAAATATAGTATAAGACATGTTTTATATCTGCAAGAAAAATATATGCTAGTTGCTTCTTTAATCTCCTAAGACCTGAGCTTTGGTTGAGCTTGCATTTTAGATTTCTTCCAGGTTTTTTTGGCTAATGAGTAACTAATAAATATAATAATTGGATAATATCTAATATCTGATTATTATGTTTATTATATTTATATTGTTATTATTTTTGTTGTTTTGTTATTAATATTATTATTGATGTTATTATTATTATTATTAGTGGTACTATTATTATAAACAATATGCTCCCCATATGTGGATGCCAGGTCTCAGGAGGTTGAACTGTTGCTCTTTCAGGTAAATGATAAAAAGCTTGGTCTGAACATCTCAAATGTAAACAACAGCCAATGAAAAATGAGGAGATTTTTTAAAAAATTATTATTACTCTAAACTATTTGCTGTCAGTATGCTTCTTTGTATCTTCATCTAAGTTTAAATGACCCATTGTGGAAATAAAATGTATTATTTAATAAGAATATGCAGCACATCACATAAAGTATCCCATTTCAGCATTTTGAAGTGCTATATAAATGATCTGTGATTTTTTAAATACATTTTAATGTAGTTACAATCAGATGTGAGGACATTTTAGAATATATAATAAAATACAACAGGCTGTTTTTCAACAATATGAATCTCTTACATGAAGATCATTACAACAGTGTTTTATTATATTGTTTTATTGTTTACTTAGTATCCTTCACTTATTATTGCCCACAGTAGGAATTATAGTTGCTGACAGATATCTAGTCACTACTGTACCTGCCTAGAATGATACTATAGTATAATGTATTTTTAAAAATCTATTAAGTATTTATATATTTTCAGTAAATGCTGATTGGTGTTGAAGTCTGCAATCGTTGATATCACAAAGTTATAGTGAAACAAATTAAATCAGTTGCATGAGATGAATATGAAGCTATTCATTACTCTAATATAGTATGAAGCCAGTGCACTTTAAATGAATAATAACATCACAGCTTCCACAATCAAAGCCAAGAACAAAACAAAATACCCTCATTCATTAGATGAGTTAAACATTTTTTACTTCCCGTCACGTTTAATACTCTTATTTTTGAAATTGTCTTCCACCGTTTTGTTGCATTGTTTGACCTTGCAGTTGAACAAATTTCCATTATTTAGAATGACTGCAAGGAAACTAGAACACATGCAATAAACGGAGAGTAGTACACAGAATTAGATTTTTTAAAAAATATACAAGCATTAGCTCCTCTAAAAAATGCTATTTTTGAAAATGAAATCAAAACTTTGCTGTACTAACTCTCAGTGTGTCTAAATCACCATCAGACTGATTAGTGCTACTGCATACGGTGCTACTGGTTTAAGCAGTCACAAAACCACAACAGCCTATAGGATTTAAGCTGCAAAATAATATTTGATGGATCAAACCAAATTTAAATTAAGGCCCTGGAAGCTTGTGTGAGGAACCCATAATAGAGATTCTATAAAACTTCATGATGCTGCTGTAAAAGCAGCCCACAGGAGCTGGAGGAGAGCGGCAGCTAAGGAGGCTGATCGTAGCCTTTCTTCATATCAGAGCTCCTGCATGGTGACTGCTGAGCTTCCCTCTAAGCCCCAGAACTCACACTCAGTTTCACACTTGCCTTTCAATCGAAAGATCTGCTTTATCAATTTCTAAATCCATAGCAGCTCACATTCCTCTGTGATGTCAGACGTTTTAATCAGTCTAGATGGTTCTGGCTGCGGCTTTATTTGAGATTTCACCCCAGAGTGCTCTTTAGTCCAATACTCTGACCTCACAATACTGTACCCGTGACTACAGCTTGCTTGGTTTCAGTTCTTTTTTTTTTTTCTTGAGTGTGTATTAAATATTTGCTAACGATTAAAGTGATAGTCTTCCAATTCCACCTCACAGATTTATCCCTAAAATGAGCCTTGCATAAGGACCTTGAATGCAAAGAGGTCCAGACAGATGTGGCCAACGGAATAAAACTTGCCAAGCAAATAGTCCATCGCTCTGTTGCCTAGCAACACATCAGTGCATATTTCATTCATCACAGCAGGGATTTGCATTTGAAGTGTTGTATGAATTGAAGTGATTTAGCATCTGTTTGCTTCATAAAATGTTGTAGATTTCTATTTTTTGAGCCCAAAAGCTTTTCCAAATTTGGTCTGGTTGAATGGTGGCGTTAGGTGAATATTATCTGACAATTATCTCAATTTACAGTTTAAGTTTTTGTAATCATCCAAATTGCACAGGAGAGAAAAATTGCAAAAGGTGGAGGTGATACCACAAAGACACTGATCCATGCATTCCTTCCCTCTGTGGTGTCAGCATCAGCCAGCCGTGTGCTGAGACTTCAGGTGGCAGCAGATGCAGATTCTCTGAAAGCCATTAAGTCTGAATATCAGTCCTGACTCCTGGATTACATTCTGTCTGCCTCAATTACTTTGACTCGAGGCAGCAACCCATAAAAACAGTTTGGGGAACAGAGCTGACTCCTGCATAAAGGGCACTGTGTGATTGATGAGGACTGGTTCTATGCTCTCAGCTCAAATGTAACACCAGTGGAATGATAGTTTGTGCTTTAATTTCTCAAGCAGATCGTCTTCATCATAAATACATATGACTCAACACAAGCCAGCTTAAAGGAATATCCTATTTACAGCTCCAGCTACTGACTCCTTCCTGTCCCATAATCCATATTTCTGTAACTCCACCAGCTACAATCAAACTCAGTCATCCAGCATCTAAAGACCCCCCACTCTGCTCTGCTCTGAAGTTGTATGAGAGAGAAGATTGATGTGGAACATTAATACAGGTGTACAAGCAAGAAAATGTCCTCCACTATAAATTATAATAGAACCAAAGGCCAAGGCATATTGATATTTCCATAACACAACCCAGTAGCCCTCTGGCCAAAAGCAGGAGCATTTTGTTTTGATTTTTAACACCATGCCAATAATTTTTCTGGTGCTTGCGGGCAAAATTGATCAGATATTTTTTTCTTTCTCAGTCAGTTCTGTACTGATCCTTGACAAAACTGATCCATATATTGCATGCTGGTTTTGTTTTTGTTTTTGTTTTTTTCATCTACCATTTGAATTCATGATTCATAAACAAACAAATGTGATGAATAATTTGAAAAAGATGTCCAGCAGAAGAACTGGTGCTTTATGTGTTGAATTATATTTACCTTTGCAATGTGTAGTTTTTATCTTTCCACAATTTACTATGTGACAAAGAAAAAAAAGAAACACTAATTTTGTTGCTGTGATGGATGCAAAGTTATAATATCTGTCAAAATCCTATTTAGTTCAGATTAACTTCATTAAATACTGAATAAATAATTGATTAGTTGTTCAGTCGTGATGTGTATAGACTGGGATTGTTATCCAGACTGTTGATGTGGGGGTTATTATGTTTTTCTTATAGTTATAATGCGCACAAATGTGTAAATTTAAATAACATTTATACATGTGTAAAAGAATCACAAAATATGTGCACTCAATAACTGGATATGACTCTTTTTTAACATTTAGTGAAACAGTAAGTTAGCGTCAAGAGCTGGAAAAATGATTATTCTTAGCTTCCACCTTAAATACACCTGTAGTTTTACACGTGATATTTGCTTCACCCGTGTCTTATCTGACAACTATAAATGTATGTGGCTAACACATTTAAAACGTCAGCCTACTGTATTGTTCACATTCAAAAGAATTCATCTTTGGGGTGAAAGAACTGAATTGAACCAATCGGTTCATTTCTCATTTCAGTTTAGCTCTTAATCAGTTCTGGGTAAACGTGTAGGGAAACACTCCATTAGAGGACAAGTGATTCAAGTCTTTGATTATTTCAAGGATACACACAAGTTTATTGAATGTTTTACACAGTGAATATGAGCCCTGAGTGATAGCTGGCGACTCAAACTGCTAGAATCAAATCCAAGAGCAATAATGACTATACATCTCTGATACTCATCAAGGACAGTTTAATGTCATTGATAATAAACAGAGCTCGCTATGTTTGTTAAAGCAACAGCACTTCCAGCTCTAGCAGCCGGGGATCATGGGAAAAATAGACCACGGGGCTACGCAGTCAGCGCTTTGGTCAAACAGCAAAGAATCAGACGAACAAATCTTTTGAATGTATCTTTTCAATAAACTAATTTCAGTGACTGAAAACACAAAAATAGCGTCTTTGGAATTTACTAACCAACTGAAGGTCATAATATAAGTGAGGTGAGAATAAATAATTTTTCCATTTTTCCACCGCTTGAAGCTAAATAGTGTGTTCAGTCATAAGAGAGGGGCATTCACAATGACTTTATTGAGAGCACACATGCAAATTGAGATGCAGTTTCAAAGCCCTCCACACACATTTGCAAGTGACATTTCTATAATAGTACTCCTATATGGAGCAAAGACCACAGATCTGCAGTGATGTAACAGTCACATGTATCTGTGTTGACTTCTGTGTGTGTGTGTGTGTGTGTGTATTTGTGTGTACTTGTATTGCTCATCATGAAGGGTCTCTCTGCCTTTATGGAGACAAAAAACAAGTCCACGTGGTGTAAATAATTTAAATTTAACTATGACGACTTGGTGTAAGGGTGCGGTGAGGTTAAGGGTTTGGATTATACAAGCAGTAGTCATGATTAGGGTCAGAGCAAGTCGTCAGGAAATTATTGTAAGTCAATGTGACGTCCTCTGAAGTGATGGATGCTTCATTCAGTCAGAACTCACATTTCCTGGAACTGGTGCAGCTGCAGTGTTGTATGTACAATACTAGTTGTCACTATTCTGTGCTTGTCAAGACAGTAAATGCAGCAGACGGAACGCTGACGCAGCAGTTTCTATGAAATACCTTTTGAAGGTATAAGAATTACCACGTGCTGTTAGGGAGCAAAATGTCACCTTTAATGCCACAGAACATGTGGAAAACATGGGGCTCAAAGTAATAACTTACTAGTTGTCAGGCTGTTCATGTGTCAGATTGAGAAACTGTGTTGCGCCCTCTCAGTTGTTAAAAGAAGACTGTTATTGAACCTGTTTTGAATGTTTAAATCCTATTTATTCATGAAACACATTTTGTAACCTCATATTCTTGTCCTTTTCTATTTTATTTTATTTATATTATTATTTTTTTTAACTTTAGTTTGTTACTCGTAGAAAAAAATGCCCCATTCAGGATTTCAGAGATTCAGAAAATGAAATATTACTGCATGTATATTCTCTGCTGTGTAGTTGTCACTATATCTTCTGTCACTGGCTGAATCCCATTCGATGCACATTACACATGTAGGCACATTCAGGATCAAAGTTCAGTGTACTTGAACTTTAGTTGCATAGCCTGGTGGAAAATCAAACACTGTCCTTGCACTTTCAGTGTGAAAGTCCTGCTAGTTAGTACTTGATGATGTCAACATGCCAGAGTGGTAAAGTAACATGCCATAATAGAGCCAATACCTGCTAATATTTGTATTGTGATCACTGGGAAATAGTTGTAGTGACTGCACATGTGTGTTTTATTAATACTACATGCTAGATTTTTGCAAAAACAGGAAGGTTCTCTTTTTTCTCAATGCTTGCATTTGTGAATAAAGTCTGCATTTTCATTATTTTTGCTGGTGAATGAACAGAGGAACAGTTTGATATGTATTTAAACTATTCAAGGGCAACACAGGAGTATTAAATAATACTATCTTTCAAAAGAGAATGCAAATAACAGCAAATTGCACTGAAACCAGACGTAAACTACACCCTGAAAGCTGCAATGCAATGTTGATGGCTGCCACTCACTCAGAAAGCAGACTGATGAATTAAAACTAAGACTGATCCAAAGTCTCTAGGCAGAGACAAGTGAGAGGTGGCAATGAATAAACAAATGTATAAATGTGATTTAAATCCCATTTTAATGCTTCATTTATTCATTCATAAGCTCTCTAATTTGTCTGAAAATAAAAACATATTAGACCCCACATACTAAGCCTGTTTGGTTTTAGGTTTTCAAATATTTATGTGGCTCTAGATTCCAACACATTCAAATACTTTTATTTATTGGCCCCAGAGGCCAAGATGTTTGTTGCTTTTTTAATAAAATGGATAATTACTGTGAAATCTTAAAAAGGATTTGATCACTTGTTTGTAATGCCAGTGGTGTGAGTCCAAGGACAGCAATGATGGTCTGCCTGTTTTGGTCCAAAACCCAGCTTGCTGTTTTCTTTTCTTCCATCAAATGTCACACAGGCCATCACTCATCGCTACTCTATCTGGATGCAGTTAAAACATCCCAAAGCAGGTTATGAACTATTTGATTGTATTTGATATGGGACTGTGCTGGAGGAATAATGGCATTTTTTTGTAAAACTGTTTCAGATATGCTGCCAAAGATCTGGTAAACATATGAAACATGATGATGTAGTTTACAGTTGGGACAACTTCTCTGTAAACACACATTTTAAATGTTATATATCACACAGCTGCTGTCATTAACCTGCATCTACGTTGAATTTGTCAGACAATGTTGTGGTTATAAAACATGGATTTTGTAGCAACTAGCTCACAATAGTATACTGAGACTTTAGTATGCTATTTTATTATGGAGTGAGACAAAGTGCAGTATATTCATATTAAAGGTTGTGAAGTTGACCAGAAAGAGCAGGATGGAGAAGAGAGCGACTGAAAATGTAAAAAGGACAAGTACTGGGCCATCTCTGCAGCCTGTAACCTGCTAAAATATCAGCACATGAGCATTATCTTTTGAATGTGAGCATGTTATCGTTAGCAGGCTGCTTTATAGTTTAATTTATACATGGTGCTAAAAGAATGAGGGAAAAGGCAACGTTTCTGTTACTATGTTTAGTTTTACTCTAGGTATTCAATGTGCTGTAGTGTTAAAGAAACACAGCGATTGCTTTAATAGCAGACAGTCTGGCACTTGGGCAGTTTCATAGAACTCATTCCCTTCCACTGATGTTTTTCTAAATAATTCTGCCCATTTTTACACATTATGATACGGTGCCTTTAATATAGCTCTGTCATCAGTCAAGAAAAACAGGCGTTTCCTTATTAGTTGATCTCTGACCTCATGCTCTGAGAATGACATGGTGCATATTCATCTGCTGCATCTTAGTAACCTTTCTCAACATACAGTCTATCAGAATTGTTTTACTGAATCATGACAGGGACCAAAACGATGTCACAGGCCACTGACAGAAAATGCATCACTCATCACATGTATCTACACATCTCAGCTGGCCTGACACCCGTCTCATAGCTGGACCAGTGACAGGTAGTAACAATAATTGATTTTTGCAAAAAACTTGCCTGGCTACATTAGGAATCAATCATCCATCAGTCTGCAAATACTCAGCAAATGCTTAGTTTAAGACAATAAATAAAGTTCCCAATTCAGTTACTGTTTAAAATCTTGGCCTTTCTATTTTGGCTGATGCAGCTTTAAATAAAACTGAAGCACAAACAGGCCTGGATGCGACGATTTGGCTCTGTGTTTTCCCTGTACGCTCCCTCGTCGACTTTTACATTCCTCCCCGGCCATGAGAAGAGTGAGGGAGGCAGGGAAGGAGGCCAATATTTGTTTTACTTCGCCGCTGTGTTTCCACCCTCCCTTTAGTAAAAATGCACCCTGGGTTCTTTTTGTGAATCACCCGGCAACAGACACATCACTTTGTCTCCATCTTTTCAGTGCAGGCGGAAACGTCGCGCCGAGGCCCTTCTGGAGAGGCCTAGCAGCATCCTACCTGACTGTCTTACCAATGAAGAGCCAAAACACATTCTATGGGCCTGCAGTGTTACACATAACTGGTCCTGACAACAATCCCTCCCTCTCTGCACCAGCCGAAAAGAACAGAGGCTTTTTGGGATTAGGAGACATGGAAAAGCTACAGTATAGGGCTCCTGCTCTGTCTGTCTGTTTGCCAGTCTGTCTCTCTGTTTACCTCTCAGTCTTTATCTCTCTTTAACAAGCACAAACACACACATTGATTTCCATAATCTCTCAAGTGCAAAGCCAACATACAACAAATGTTTTGAAAACTGTTAGTTTAACCAGGTACTGGAGATGCCAAAGTACAATTTGCATTGATGGAAAAGCATTGAAAGTGACTTGGAAAGTGTACTGACATTTCATCCAAACCACACAGAGTGAACATAGCCTTCCGGTGCAACAATACCATAGAGCTGTAATGTCATGCAATTATGCTGGAAAAAAAACACACAGCGTTTTCCAGGCTTTGGCCCTGTTTGTAGTGTTGTGTGGATTTGTTAAAGGTCAGTGTTGAAACAGTGAAATCCTTGTTGCCAAAGAGGGTGATACAGTGAGAATTAGTTTCATCTTTGACAATTTTATTTATTTTAGTTCATTTTATATTATGGTATCGTACCTGATGGTAATCTGGTTTAACATCATATTTTATTCTGTCCCTGTGATTTTGCTTAAGGCTACATGTCTAATTCTAAATGTGCTTCTAAATTTAGTCGCACAAGCAACACTGTCCATGTAAATTTTGATAAGTGGATCAACAAAATGAAAAATCTCGACAAAAATTTGATGAATTCAATGAAATTTTGTTCAGACAATCTTTGTCCCCAGAGAATGAATTGGAGTCACTGTTAATCTCTTGGCTTTTCTTGTTAGTGCCACCATGAGGTTGAGATTTGAGGTTTTGACTGAAATGTCTTGACTTGTCTTTCATGTACAATGACTGGCTATGGCATTAGTGCCTCTGAATGAAACCACTCAGTGAATAACACTGATCATCTAAATGCAATGCAATATTTTCCTGGGAAACCTTGGTTCCTGGCATTCATCTGGATGTTATTTTGACACGTACCACCCACCTAAGCATTGTTGGAGAGTGAGCACACCCTGCCATGGCAACAGCAGTCCCCGGTGCCAGCAGTCTGGCCAGGACAATGCCCCCTGCCACTCTACAAAAACTGCTCGGGAATGGCTCGAGGAACCCAACCAAGAGCCAAAGGAGTTGATCCAGTCTCCTAACCAATAAAGAATCCACAGGATAGGCTAGAACAAACCCAATTCATGGAGAGTCCACCCATTAACCCAAGGACCCAAAGGATCTGCTGTAACTGCCTCTGTCCATGGACTGACAGGTGAGACCTCCTTTGGCGGCATAACGAGGACCAACACAATATTAAGCAGGTATTTTAATGCTGTGGCTGATTTGCGTAACTCAATCATTGAATTAATGAATTAGTTTTAGCATAGGAAGATGCCATACCGAGATACTGAACATATAAACACTATTGCTTGCTAATCAGCTGCGTCTTAGCTTTCTCATGTAAACACATTAGCATGCTTAGGTGTGCATGGATGTAGGCCGTCTCAGTTATTCCACAGCTATTACATTCCTCCACATATAGGTGGACTAGCATGGTTTTTCTTGGCATCAGACAGCAGCTGTTTGCCATTGCCTCCTGCCGTCTATTTACCCATAGATGGAGCTATTTAAGCCACAGCTGGCACCCTTTCAGGTCCTACCACTCCGGGTCAGAGTGGACCTGAGAACAATAACAATTAAGGGGTTGTTCCACCGTCTCCAAAACCCACAGGCGAGCCTTGTCACTGGATGCAGTTTAACGTCATGTCCAGAGACGTATTGCCATAGCCAAAAGATGCGTTTAACAAGAAAAACACCATCTTCATGAATACACACATCAGTTTGCCAACAAAACTAAGAATCCTCAGACGCTACATCTGGTCAGTCTTGGTATATGGATGCGAAACATGGACAATATCAATCAGTATGTAGGCAACAGAAGTGTGGTTCCTACGAAGAATGCTAAAGATATCGCGGGTAGAAAGAGTAACCAATGAAGAGATGCTTATGAGAGCAAATGCGAAAAGAGTAATGCTGGCAACCATCAAATCGAGGAAAATTTAATTCCTAGGACATGTGATGAGGAGGAATAGCATAGAGAATCTTGCAATAACAGACAAAATAGAAGGGAAGAGAGCAAGAGGAAGCCAGAGAATGACATACATTGACAACATCAAGGACTGGACAAATACATTGAAGGCCAACACTGTACTACATGCAGCGTATGACAGAGAAAAGTGGAAAGAAATGGTCGTCAACGTGATTAAACAAGACACCTAAGAAGAAGATATATAGGTATTCTAGGTTAACAAGCATATTTTTACACAGATTAAAATATAGTTTCTTGAGCTACATTTTCTTTTAAAGAACTACACAGAATTTTTGTGCATAAAGAGCCTCACCGTTCATTCAAAGCCTCAGCAACACTGGAACTGAGAGGTGACATATTTCTAAAAGAGTCTGTAAATATGCCTGAATTATAAAGTGCATCTGTCATCATTATCGCTGTCATCATCTTTATCACCATTTTGTCTTTCCCACATGAGCGATTATGTGCTGTACGGTTTCAGATCTCTGCCTTTGTCCCCAACGTCTGAGCAGCGACAGTGACAGGAGGCCAGCTGTCTGCCTGTGTGTTTGCCTGTACTCTACTCTCTATTACTACCACCTCCTTCTGTAATTACAAGCTCCAGTGCACACGAGCTCACCATCAGGTGGGGCCAGGGCCACAAGCGCAGCACCACCAGCCCTCGTCAGCCGGGCATTTTGAACCCCCCCCCCTCCCGCGTGAGAGTTGCAGGCCAACGGGAGGCTTTTTGCACATCAGAGGTGCCACAGCCTGCGGGCCAATCAGCCAGTTGGGATTAGAAATGCTAAATTCTGTTTCATATCATTAGAAGGTTAGCTCACCCCTCATTGGTTCACCATCTGGGCATTCTTTGCTTCTCTCTCAGCGGTGCAGCTTCTCAGCTCTGTATCAGCAGCGCACAGCCTACAGCATGGCGGAGGGAGACAGAAAGAGCCAGAGATGGGGGTGAGAGATTTGGGCAGATGAGCAAAGGAGCAGAAGCAAAGGAAGAGAGAAATACAGGGAAGTGTGAGGGGGGGGAGAAAAAGAAAAGAAAAAAATGTTGCACAATGTCAAAAAGCATATATAACATTACATGTGATATTAGAAGCTAGAAGAAGGTAAGATTCAGACAGCACAACAAACTTGAAATACACCTAATAATATTAAACATCACCATATAGCTTTCATCCACCCCACATCTATCATTCCCAAAGGCAGACGCAAAATCTCCTTTAAATTAACATTGGTTTAAGTCTTACTCATTTTCACAAACTCAAACTTTCGCTGTTAAACCATGAGAGAGTCTAATCTCCCAGTGAGACCCTAATATTTTATCTCGATGTGGGAGTTAAAGTCTGCATTAAGACTGCTCATTTGGGATGTTCCACAAGGGTATTTCATTTTGGAAGACAGCGGGCTAAGAAGATTATAAGCACAGTTTTCAATTTATCTCACACACCCTGACTCCTTCTATTGGCTGTGACCCTCTTATCATGTTTTGCCAGCAGCTAGAGCAGCCACTGGCATCTTCGCCCGCATCCACTTTGGAGTGACTGCATTTGATGCAACATTACGCTACTTATTTTTACCCCAAGTGTGGCTTTTTCCTCTCTTTTTGCACAGTTTGCTTGCTATGAAGCACTCAAAATTTAGGCGGATGGAAGTTGAGAGAATAAAAAAAAAAACAGGCGTGTGAATGTGTGGCACTAACTGCAGCTTGATGGAATATAGTTAACTTTAGAGATGATTACATGAAAGTGTTAGATAATAGGTCTATATGATGCATCAACTGGCCCCTGAGTGAGTCAGAGAGGAAGAGAGAGAGGGGGGAGAGAAAGAGTGAGAGAGAAGTTGCTGATGTAAAAAAAAGAAAAAAGAAAAAAAAAGCTGCAGGAGTAAGGATATAAAACCTTGAGACAAGAGGATGCTCCTCTCTCAAACCCGCTGCCATCTCAGTGGTGGAAATGTTGGAGTTGGGGAGGGTCGACTTTGAGGTGACATTGACGCTATGTAGATGAGAGTGAGGATCCTGCGCTCCATGTTACGTCCCTGCTCGCTTCAACTCAGACGGCGGCAGCTCCTTTCCCCGTCTTCTCTCCCCTCCTCTCTTTCAGCACCACTCCTTTAAGGACAGCACCTCGCTCTCAAACGCGCATTTTTGTCCACCATCACCCTCCTCAGGATCGTATATTGGCTCGCTGTCGCTGGATGCAAAGTTTTCGCCTTGGTTTTCACTCAGTTGCAAGCGCAAGGAAGTAACTTTTTTTTTTTTTTTTTTTTGGAAATCAAGATTTTCCCGTCGGCGAAACAGTCTCGCAAAGTAACGGATTTTACTGTAAGTGTTCCGTTTTGCAGTACACGTTTTGCATACATTAGAAAAATGCTCGTGTTTGACAAACTCGTTGGACGCGAGAACCATTGAGGAATTTGTCACATGCAGATGAGCTGAATTTGGCAATGCGCGAATGTGCGACTGCGCTTCCCTTGATGGCGACCATCTCACGGGAGCCATTAGAGTATTTGATCTTTCAGTCTTGCAGCTGCATGTTTCAACTATGTGAAATGCAAATGTGTGATCTGTAGGAAAGAAATGCACACACAGTTCTTTGTTCAGCGAAAGCCACTTTGTCTTGAGGGTCTTTGTCTCTCTTTGAGGCAAAAACGTTTCACTAATTTGGCACATTAATAACACTTTTCATATGACCTGCATGTCTTAAAAACAAAACAAAAAAAGAAGGTTTGCTGTAGCCTAAAAGTATGAATGTAACCGTGTTGCCTCATCGCTCCTGACCATTTCGCACCAGGTGATGGGGCGCACAAAGAGCGCGCTCCGTGATTCATCCGGCCATCGCATTTCCTTTACATTGATTTTGCATTCAAATAAGTATTTTTAAAAAAAAAAATACAGATGAATAAATCCATTTTTGAATTTAAAGCCTTTATAAAAAAAAACCAAAAAAAAAAACAGTCGTGTTCCAAAACAGCCTTTTTAGCGGGTTCCAGTAATAGACATTATTAAAAAAAAAAAAAAAAAAAAAAAAAAGTAAAATAAATGTTTGAACTCTGTCTTGTGGACATTTGATGAAAATGTCTATTGAAACTGCAAACTCCACACTCCAGTGAGTTATTACCCTCTCCAGGTGATTCATTAGACATGATCATGGCGTCTGACTCCTAAATGTGTTTAATTGCTCCTCTCTTGTACCGGAGCAGTGGGAAGTGGGCCATTGAATTTAGAGCATAATGAATCAAGGACAAGAGCAGGCTCTAAATTTCTGTTAACATGGATTCACTCCAGGCAATTAAAAGTGATTCTTATTGCATGAGAAGTCTTTATTTGATCCTGTGGGGTTCACGGATCGTGGGGCATTTTTTTTTCTCTCTTTAGCCCTGAAGAAATGTCATGTAGTTAAAATGGATGCATATGTTTAAGTAGTTTTTTTAAAAAATATATAAATCAGTTATACAAAAATCAGCAACACGATGTCCATCTAAAACAGCAATGTCAAAATATATCTAATCTTAAAAAAATTCTTTCAGAAAACAAGAAACTATTTATTTGAAATGGAAAATAATAATATTTCGAATATTTTTTTCTAAAACGCTAATATTCTAAAAAACGAATTTACTGCATCATCAAATCAAACCTTGATTATTAACACTTGACATTCCACTTTAAAAAATATTTAAAATAAGTAGATTTGAACGTGGAACAAGTAACCATTGCTCATCTAATTTAGATCTTCTGTTTAGTTTTTGGGTTTTTTTTCAGTGAAATTTTAACTCCTCGCATATTTGTGTTTTCAGGGTCTCTGGACTGTTGCTAAGGTGCCTCTGCTTCTACTCCATATCGCTCACAGAAGCCCGATCATTCATCTTTTCTCGGCTAATCTCTGGGAACTGGGAGTACGGGACGGATAAGCTGCTGTCTGCCTGGACCGGTGCTGAAACCCCCTCCTCTCCACTGGTCAGGACTACCCGACACATACCGTGACCATGGCTACCAACGGGACCAAAGCCTCGGACGGACACGTCTTAACGGAGACGGTGAATGACGCGCCCACCACCACGCCAAACGACAAACCCAAAACCTTGGTGGTGAAAGTGCAGAAGACGAAAAAGGATCTACCCGAGAGAGAAACGTGGGGTGGGAAATTTGACTTTCTTCTCTCATGTGTCGGATACGCAATCGGACTCGGGAATGTCTGGAGATTTCCTTACTTATGTGGAAAAAACGGCGGAGGTAATAAGGAATTCTTGGCAATTTTCACTTTATCCATACACCAAAAGGAGTGCAAAGATCCCGACATCAAAACCTGACAGTTTGCTCCCGGAGGTTTTGAATTAAAATAGATCTTAAGTGTATTTCCCCATCATTGCCGTGCGTAATTGCGCACAAGCGAATACCAGTGCGGGGATCTGGGGCGCAGTCTGAAACCAAATACTTCTGCTACCAAATATCTTAATGGATTATGTTAAATATTATTCGTAAATTTACACACCTTACTTCTCACCTTTCATTCAGGGGCCTTCTTGATTCCCTACTTTTTGACCCTCATATTTGCTGGCATGCCCCTGTTCTTTCTGGAGACGGCTCTTGGTCAGTACACTTCTATTGGGGGGCTCGGAGTGTGGAAGCTGGCCCCAATGTTCAAAGGTAAAGAAAAGATACTTTCATGTTATTGTTAGGGCCTGTGTTTTTGTGTGTTAACTGGCTGCTTTATGAAGGCCTAGCTGAAAAACAGACATAGGCAAAGTCAGAATACTGGGTCTCTGTCATTGTGCAACAGTGGGCCAAAACATTCAAACAATTCTTACTCTTTTTTTCTCCTAATTTTTTGTTTTGTTATGTCAAACCATATTACAGCACAATTTAACATCATGCCTCTATTCTCCGGTTATTTCAGGTGTGGGTCTTGCTGCTGCCGTTCTGTCCTTTTGGCTCAATATCTATTACATTGTTATCATTTCCTGGGCTCTTTACTATCTGTACAACTCCTTCACTTCTGTGAGTATTTCATATTTAGAATCCATGCTGTTCCCTAAAAAACTGTGATAATAGGATCTCCCTCTTGAAAACTCAAGTGTCTAGATTCTGCACTGTTTTTTCCCACAGAATGCACAGTTGTTTTTGCTTTGTTTATCTATTTTCTTTACTTAGTGACACTTTAGTCATGTGACAAGTTCTGTTTGCCAGCATCTCTTATATAAGGCTACACAGCCCTTAAGAGAGTATGACATTTATTACTTCCTTTCCCACATAATTAGCGCCTTACACAAGGTATTGATAAATGCATTTGGCGATGAGGCATTCACTCCTCTGAGAAAAGCATGAAATCTCAATGTCCCGAATGAGTATCATGGTCTTGGCTGCTCGACAGCCACAGAGAATGGGACCCAGCAGTGGGAGAGTAGTCCAACTAAAAAGATCTTGTCTCTGTGTGTGTGTTTTTTTCTCTTAAATTTTCAGGAACTGCCATGGCAGACTTGTGGCAATCCCTGGAACACAGATCGCTGCTACACCAACTACAGCATCGCAGACACCAGAAACCTCACTAGCGCTGTGGTGGAGTTCTGGGAGTAAGCTGGGCATCTGAGTCTGTTTATATCACAAGGATACTGCTTTGATTTTATACTGAAAGGCCATCTTTCCTAATGTGCACGATCAAGGGTCAAATCAGGGGTCAGCGTCTAATATGGCCATTTGCAAGGCTCACCACATACTTAAATGGTCATCCACCCCAGGATAACACTAGAAGAGAAAAATGTGCATGAGCAGTAAATCGCCTAAAACAATCTTATGAGAAAAAAAAACTGATGGCTGAAAAAAATAGCATGTAGATATGCATGCAAACAAGCATGGCTTCTCTTGGCTGTGCTGCCTCTAAAAAGCTTTAGGGGTTAAAAAAGAAAGCCACGGAGAGGCTCTTTGTGAATATCCAGACACGTGTGTGCATATTTCTGCATGCACTCATGCGTGGCGCACGTATGAGATCAAGGATGCTGTTGTGTGTTGTAGTAAAGCCACTTTGCTCCTTTCCTGCAGACGTAACATGCACCAGCTGACCGATGGTCTGGAGAAGCCTGGGGAGGTCAGGATCCCGCTGGCTATCACACTAGCCATTGCATGGGTGCTCGTCTATTTCTGTATCTGGAAGGGGGTCAGCTGGACTGGCAAAGTGAGTAGAAGAAGAGGACAAAAACATGAACAATGGAAAATCTGCTGTGACTTGTAGATTTAAGAGTCACTGCTCAAGGTCATAAAGCTGGTACAATGACGCATCACATTACTGTTCAAATATAATCAATTCTGATTACATAATTTCTCATAACCTTTGATTTTCCAACTTAATTTGCTTAACTTCCTATTTAATAAGGTTTAAAGTCATTAAATATTTGAAAATCATATAAAACAACTAATTTAGATGCTGACATGCAGTACACAGTCTATGCCTCTGTAATATTATACAACGCAATTTCCCTTTAATCCAAAGCAACCCTGTGTATCATATCTACATTTTCCACAATGGAAAACAGTTTAAACTTGGCAGCTGTTACAGTGTGGAAGAGTTTTGGATGAATTTGCCACTTTTTTACAGCAAAGTTAGAGCCAGAACCTCTTCTGGTTCGTTTTTTATTCAGTAGACTTTATCATGTATGACATGTAAAGTGTTGAGTTTGATAGCACTGGGTAAAATTAGTTCAGATAAGGAGGGAAATAGTGCAGTGGGAGTGTGCTGAACCTAGTCTTTCTGGGGTCATCTTGCCTCTGGGGAGCGGCTGACTAGGGCACTGTGCTGTGCTGCAAGTATGGTGCCACAGTAACACAGTAAGTTGATGAAATGAACAACCTAGCAGTATTTTTTTTTACTATTTTGTTGCTTGCAGTAAGTGCAATAAAACTCACTAGCTGTTAGTTATGGCTGTTGGTTCTGGCTTAGATGGATAATATGTTTTTTCTAACAATAATTATGTCTCCCACAGGTGGTATACTTCTCAGCCACATACCCTTACTTCATGCTGTTCATCCTGTTTTGCCGTGGCATCAGTCTACCTGGTGCCTTTGATGGAATCCTCTTCTATATCACACCAGACTTTGAAAAACTCAAGCAGTCTGAGGTATGCCCTCTGCTCTCTCTCAGTAGACCCTTAAAGAATACATATAGCTATTTATGAACCACCAATATAAAGGTGATAGCAGAGGACAAGCTGAGCCTCAGGTGAAGTTGCACAGGCAGTTTACAGGATACATTAGTGTTACTGCATAGGTTTCTCTCTGTACCTGTATATAGGTGCACTAGGAGTGTTGTCATTAGTCAGTAAGCTCTTTACAGTGTTCAGTGTTATGAATCCTTAGGCAATGCACAGTATTAATTTTAACACCCACAGATATTGTCAGTAACACTCACTGTTAATTGCAAAGGCAGCAAATAGTACAAAGGATATTTATTAGCACACAGGCACAAAAACATCACTGTTTGTGTAGTTCACAAAAAGTTTCCCTTGAGCGTCGGTAAAAACTGTGAGACAGATTGGAAAGACGAGGTCAGATCAAAAATGGGATATGATGAGATGAGAGAGGATCAGACAGGACCAAGTGGAACAAAACGGCACTCAGGCCTTACAGACTGCTGGAGGTTTATGAGGGGGAAGCGACATTTAGGCATTTATCTTCATCAGTCCGGTCAGTTGTGCCACTTTAAATGAACAAAAGAGGTCATATAAGCAGTGAAATCTTCCATTTTCTTGATGGAAATCTTTACCAATCATCAATTTTCAACAAACTAGATGTTCAGACTTGGTGACTTAAACGTCTTTTATGATGTATTTCAGGTGTGGCTCGATGCAGCCACTCAGATATTCTTCTCCTATGGGTTGGGATTAGGCTCTCTGATTGCTCTCGGCAGCTACAATACCTTCAACAACAACGTGTACAGGTAGGTGATTAAAATATGTTTTCTTTCCGGTTCATTTACTACATGAATTAAATTTCCATTCAGATGAAGTTGTACTGTCCTCGCACGGCTACTCACACATCTTTCAGGAGACTGTGCAGACGTCTCTCTCTGGGATTATTTTTGGCCTTCGTGACAACATAGCGTCTGCTGTAACGTCTATTTTAGGACTATTTGAGCTTCCAGTTGTGTCAGTTGTTTCATTATTTTGGCTTTTTCCAGTGTTCTGCACTCACAGGTACAGACATTTGGTGAGTCTCAGCTACTGTCACCTTGTAGGGTAAACACTGGTCAGCAGCACAAATATGCGTATATGTAGAATTGCTACAACTCTGTTGTTTTAAAAGAACAGACTGGTATAAATGTATTCAGCTGCTGTGCTACCGCAGGATGCAAAATGGCTTTCCACCCTCTCCCATCCCGTCCCCCCCTCCACGCCTCTCGACAATGTGTGACGGGTTGATAAGGAATTGATACAGGCGTGACAATGGCTGCCTTGTGCTTTGTCTCTCCCCTACAGAGATTCCGTCATTGTCTGCTGCATCAACTCCTTCACCAGTATGTTCGCCGGATTTGTCATCTTCTCCATCGTGGGATTCATGGCCAACGTAACAAAGAGACCCATCGCTGATGTGGCAGCCTCAGGTAATTGCAATCAATGTTGAAACTCGATAGCGACAATAGGCACAAGCAAGAGATACTACTACCACAAAAACTGTGCAAAAACCAGCCATTGAAATTATCAAATACGTTCTTCTTTCAGCCGGAAAGAAGGGACGGAAGGCTTTTATTTGCTATTATAAAAGTTCTGGGTTTATTAGGAGGGTAAAATGCTTTGTCATTTTGCAAAACTCTGTCTTTTGCAAATACTCAGTTTTGACATTCAGTGTACTTTTTCCACTAAAGGACATTTTGGAATTAAAGTCTTTGTAGCTCCTTCTTGTTTTTATCCAGTGTTACAGTTCCTGTACTGTCCTAATAGCTGAATAATTATAGTAAAATGGTGGCCAGCACAATTTAAATGTATTTCACTTTTCATTTTTTCCACCTCTTTAGTCATAACCACAGAAGTCATGTTTTATTAATGTCCCACTGTAATTGCAAGGTCTAATATTTAGAATATCTTCTTTTATCAGGACCCGGTTTGGCGTTTTTGGCGTATCCTGAGGCCGTCACCCAGCTGCCAATCTCTCCTCTCTGGGCAATACTCTTTTTCTCCATGCTGCTGATGCTGGGAATTGACAGCCAGGTAAAGCTAATCCAGCAAAATGGCCTGGTTTTTAGACCACTTCTAGATATAATTCCTTTGCTAAACTTTAACTAAATCTGACTGTCACATTTGAACCCAGGATTCTACTGTTCCTGATTGGAAACATTAAGAATGTGTTAAAATATTCCCTATAATGTAATTTGCCTTCTCATTACTTTGTCACCTATGTCCTAAACCATAGCAATGTTTTTATTGTGACAGCAGTGTATTACATAACAGCTTCGACATGACTCTGCAATCTCTCCAGTTCTGTACTGTGGAAGGCTTCATCACTGCGCTGGTGGATGAATTCCCTCAGGTCCTCCGGAAACGCAGAGAGATCTTCATTGCAGTTGTCTGCCTTATTTCTTATATCATTGGACTGTCCAACATCACACAGGTAAATATTCTCAGAGACACAGTTATTTAAGGAACGCTAACAACTAACCTGACAGACTGACAAGGTTTATATCAGCGAAATTCAGGTCAGTCGGAATTTGTTTGGTTCCCCTTTTTGATTTTGAGTTTGTCACAGCGTTATACAGGTTTACACAGACTTCTAATAGTGTTCCCACAAGATAGGAGTGTTTTCACCTCAACGCTGTTAACTCAGCTTGCCAAGTAGCCCTCCTGTGAAAACCATAGGGCCTCTAAATAAAAAGGTCATAGGATCATACTGTACTTCCTTGTCTAACTGGTTCGGGTCATTTAGAATCACGTTGCTTTAGTCGGCAAACATGAAACAACATGAAGTAGGTTTACAGCCACCATTTCATTTAATTTCACTCTAGCCGCTGGGCCAAACAACTACAAGGTTACCACTTGGTTCATCTTCTCATTTGTCCAACACAGCAAGATGCTTTTGCACCTTCTGGCTGGACTGTCATGCAGTATAAAATCAGAAATAATGGCTCCCGTTGATATAGAATTATCCTGGAAACAACCAAAACACTGTCTTGTGCTACCATTCAGTATAAACCTATCCCTGAGAAAAGATAAACTAACTTTATAATATGTTATATCTCAACATCATTTTCATGAAATTTGACGACATATTCATCCATCCATCCATCCATCCATCCATTATCTATACACCGCTTAATCCTCACTAGGGTCGCGGGGGGGGCTGGAGTCTATCCCAGCTGACTCGGGCGAAGGCAGGGGACACCCTAGACAGGTCGCCAGTCTGTCGCAGGGCTACATATATAGACAAACAAGCACTCACACATTCACACCTACGGGCAATTTAGAATAATCAATTAACCTCAGCATATTTTTGGACTGTGGGAGGAAGCCGGAGTACCCGGAGAAAACCCACGCATGCACAGGGAGAACATGCAAACTCCATGCAGAAAGATCCCGGGAAAGCCGGGACGCGAACCAGGGACCTTGACATATTCAAAAGGATAAATTGCAATGTTGTCAGTGAGCTTTTTCAGCGCCATCATTAGGAAACAATTTACTCTCATTACAGGAAATTAAAGAACAATCTGTGCAAAAGATTAGCACCAAGTTCTACTCAACACATTCATGATCAGGACTAGCCAAAAAGTTCAATGCACAAATTTCGCTACACATAGAGCTCAACCACTGCCAACATCATAAGCATATTTTTGTACCTTTATCAACAATTTATAGTTGTATTTTTCTCAGTATTATTTCAGCCAAGACAGTGAATGAGTTTTGCATGTAAGCTGCAATTTCCCAGGGGCTGATACACACATTTAAATAGTCTGTTTTTACCTAATTGTAATTAAAGTAGCAGTCTCTCAGAAAGAAAACATCTGTCACTATAAGAAATCATTAGCATTCTAGAATGATGCCATTTAACAAGTATTTATTAAGTTATTATTTTGTACTAAAATGTGATTTAAAATCTTCCAAATATCCTTCTTCTTCTGTTACTTTTTTATTTATGATGACCAAATATAGGCAAATATAATGAATGTTATCTAAATTGAAATTATTCACTTTTCAAAATGCTACTCTCTGTTGACATTCAGTAATTTCACTGCTAGTTGTCTTATTTTAACGAGAGCAAAGGAGTTCAATCAGAATTTAGAGAACTGATCTTTTTTTTTTATAACACTGCCTTATAAAATTACAGTTCCAGACAAGATTTTTGTCACTTTTTTTTTTCTAAGCATGCATTTAATTTGCAGTCACAACACTGCAAACAAATCAATTGCTGTGTGGAGTCCTAAATGTACAGCAAAAGTAAGACTAAGACTCTAAAAGTATAGCTGATGGTTCACTGTCTGTCTCCTTGGGAGCTAAAAATGACAAAATCACCACAGGCCAGGGTCTTGTTTAACTATGACACTTGAAGACCTTGCATTGTGCCTCTATTCCTGCCACACTGGATTCCCATCATGCTACATTTACAGCTCCATTAGAATCAGGCAATAACCCTAATCGCTGCTCCAGTCACTATTAAGCACAATGAGCCTCACAGAGTAGTGGTGAAGGGAGTGGACGAGCTGCAACAGGTCCTCTGGAGCTGGTCCCCAGAAAGACTTGATGGGTGGAAGAAACTGGAGACTGACAGCATCTCAAATGGATGTTTGATCTACTCTGGTCCTGTGTGCGCCGTGCAGTCACAGTAATGCAGCTTCCACAAGGACGCCACCAATTCTGTCCTCACCAATGAGACATCACTAAGTCACACCAGCCACAGCCGCTGGTGCTCTCGCTCTTGATGTCATTCCACTTGACCAGTTTAGCACTGCCCTGCACATGCATATAATTGCGTCTTCTATTTTTTTCTCCCGTCTTCCTCATCTGTCTTATCCTTTTCTTTCCCCTTGCTTTCTCCTTTGCTCCGTTTCCAGGGTGGACTGTATGTGTTTAAGCTGTTCGACTACTACTCAGCCAGTGGAATGTCTCTGCTCTTCCTGGTCTTCTTTGAGTGCATCTCAATCTCATGGTTCTATGGTGAGACACACTTTATCTCAGTAATATCTTTTAAGATATTTGTTAATCCATCTAAAAACAAACATTTCTATCTTTCCTTGTCAACTTGTCAGAAGCTAAAATCTCAAGCTCTAACATCTAAGAGTCTGATGAGAAACACATCTTAGATTATGAATGATAGACCCGAATCTTCAATCACAATACACAACAACAAAGAAAGTATTCATTTAGCTTGTTCTTTGTTTCCAGGTGTGAACAAATTCTATGAAAACATTGAGGAAATGATTGGCTACAGGCCCTGTCTGTGGTGGAAGGCCTGCTGGGTTGTCTTCACTCCACTCATTGTGGCTGTAAGTGTCGTTTCTAATGTGCTGTAACTAGCGATCAACCAACAGGAAACACAATAATCCATCAAGGGCAATGTGTATGTTTATGAGATCCCAGGTGGAGGCCTGGTATAATCATTATAAGCAAATCTATGCAATGTTTTTCCCGTCATGTCTCCATGAGAGTCTAATTCCATTAACTGATGCTTGATTTAATGCCTTACTGTCATTCAAGCATCATCATTCAATATTTTAAAAAAGTGTGCCTGATGTGGCTGAAGATTATCAAACCGAATTATTTCTTCAAAGTTATACAGGAACTTTTCATTTATCTGTAGAATTTAGAGTACATGCCACTACTTTAGAACATTTTTTTAAGATGTTGTATGGTGCTGTTGTTTTACTTGAATTCAAAATCTCTGCAATTATAATAATTATGCTACTATGCATTCTCTCGTCCCTCTCTTGAACCAGGGAGTCTTCTTGTTTAGTGCAGTGCAGATGGTTCCCCTCACTATGGGCGACTACGTGTTCCCAGCCTGGGGTCAGGGGGTCGGCTGGTTAATGGCCCTCTCCTCCATGACTCTCATCCCTGGCTACATGGGCTACATGTTCCTCACACTCAAAGGCACATACAAAGAGGTAAGATCGTATCATCTTAGACTGTAATGTTTGGCTTATTTTAAGAGGGATTTGTTTTAAAGTAATCACTGCTTGCTTTGCACCACAAGACTGATTTTATGTCTTTATAGAGAAAGTAAAGGGGGCGACAAGATGCTTAAAATTGCATGAAGGAAATGTTATTACACTTTTGCAAACATATGCTGATATATAAATACCAAGAGTGTAATGCAGTGGAGTAGTCACAGATTTCCCATATGCATCACTGATTCCGCCTCTCAGCATTTCACACATCTATTAGCCAGTTTGAATTTTAATCTCTAGTCCGCAGCACAGCAGGGCATGTTGAGAGTTTCAAGTGGATTACTTGGTATGCAAGGTTTTTTTTTTTTTTTTTTTTTGCTCCAGCCAAAGTATTATCACTTACTGTATGGCAGAGCAATCTATCGTAGGATCACAATGGTGGATTCTGAGGGTGCTAATGTTGTGGCAGGATAATGTCATGTAAATGTAAACCACAAGCCCCTGTGGATTTTACAAAAAAGAACCGTTATACTCCATGTAGAAAAGCTTAGGTGAACATTTAAACTCCCTACAAATGAAATCTGGTTCACTAAAATATATTAACTCAGGATCTGTATCATCTTCACTTACATTTTCTTAAAGACTAGTTATGAAAGTAGTACCTGAGATTATAACTTGGAATTCAATTTGTAATTTAGCAGCTAAAAGACAATCCAGACTGGATGTGAAAATGCTGAGCGTAGCCCAATATGATTTCATTCTGTGCATTAAAGCTGCACCGTGGTGCTGCGAGTCAGTGGTTTTGTAATGAGCAAACACACAGGCATGCTGGGCAAAGACATAATAAATTGCCATGAAGAGTAGAACAGTGATAAAGGGATTAGTGAAACTGAATTTTAATTAGTTCTGTTAAACAATTTTTAATGGCTTTTTTTTTTTTTTTTTTTTTTGGCTGTTGCAGCCACCGAGTTCTCCGTGCATGCATTTGTATGTAGCACCATGCATCACTGCATTTTTATTGACCTGATGATCCTAATCAATGACAGATATTACCTTTCCCTGCATACAATTTTGCTTAAGAGCTTTTTGATTTGCAGTCATTCACAGTGTGCCACATAAAAAGCTTACGTCTATGCAGTCCCCAGTGACAGATATAGCTTCATAGCTGTCACTGACAGAGTAAATGGGCCGTAATTGCAGGCAGTGCAACAGAGGCTATCAGAGGCGATGTGCAGGTGTCAGATCTCGCAGTACCATCGGATGGCTGATTGTCTAATTGTAGCAATCAGCCAGCTGATTAGTGCTCTGCACCCAGGCGGACGCTCAGTTTCACAAACACTCCATAAAAACGCCTGCTGCAGAGCCTGGGTCCACCATTATCAATAGTTGAGAACATTTGGAAGTTTTGGGAAGTTTTGAATTACTTTTGTGGACGTAACATGTTTAGTCCACAGAAGCTTTGTTTGTGTCATTAATAGCCTTTATTTTACTGAGGATGCATCAATTCATATTGCGTTGTTTCACACTGGGGAAATTCACGTCTCGTCTGATAGTGTGTTGTAGAAGAATGTTTACAGTCAGAGCCTGAGGCCATGCATTCATCAAGCTCACAGCTGGTGTGTTTTGTTGCAGCTAATGGGTTTCATCATAAACTCTCCAGCTGTTGAGTCCTTACGAATAGTATATGACGGCTTTTTATTGCAATTTCAACACCATGAGCGAGTTCTTGAGCTTTGTGATACCAGCTGTGTTACTGATCCTCTTCTCAGCGTCTGCGGATGATGATCAAGCCTTTGGTGCTGGTGAGGGCTCAGGAAAATGGCCCGGACCAGCAGACAGAAAACCAGAATCAGAACCCTGCCAACGAGGAAGCTTACATCTAAAAAGTTCCGCCTGTCTCTCGTTCTCAACGGCCAGACTCGGCCCTCCACTTACAGAAGAAACGTAATCAAGGTTGGGAACAACCACGAGACTTCTATGTCTGCTTTTATTCACCTACCTCCTGGGGGACACGTGAAACCAACCTGATTACACAGTTATTTTTAGGGGTTTTTCTGTTTGTTTATTTGTATAATACAGAGTTATAAAACTTATGAAGAAAAAAAAACAAATTACCCAGCAAAGTTGTTGTGATATTATGAATTTCATTATGCAAAAAAGTTAGTCTTTTTAGAAAAGGAAATGTGACTTAGGAAATTACTGTATATTGAATATATATAATTTAAAATTGGAGGCCCGCATTGATTCAATAGTATCGTTCTTTGAAGATATTAATTAATCTACTAAACTCCAATCACTGTAAAAAGAAAAATATTGGTAAAATGCATTTTGCTTGTACATGAAATAAATACATTAAAATGAATGCAGCATAGTAGGTGAAAAAAAATGCAAATTGAAAGATTGTAAAGTGAAAATCAAATACTGACCAATTTAAGGCAAAGACAATATGGGATTGTGCAACAGGTAAGGCCAAATTTGCTTGTATGTGTAAATCATAATTTACTATCACTCCCTTGCAGAATCCTGCACTTCACCTGAAATGTTTACCACCCAAGTCTCGGGCTACATTTGAAAAGCACAAGTACAGTCTGGAATTTTGAAGCGTCCAACTTCTTTTTTGGCATGATTGAAACCTGTGACAACAGCAAAAATAACTTATATAGGCTACATAGCAAGAGACTGTTATAATTGTTTCTTTGTTTTCTAAAGAACAATAACTTTGTATGTTGTCTGAATCTTTTTTGTAGAATCATTTTTAGGGCATTTTCTATATGTGAGAGTGAGAAGGACCAAAATCATGCTCTAGTTTGAAAGATCGGTGCAGATATTTGACCTGCTGTCTAAATCTGGATTAAATCAAGCATCCCCTTTCAACTCAGTACAGAGCAATAGGGAAGTAAAAACGGCATCAACCTACAAGCACAATTTGAATCTGTAAACTACCACCGATAATAATAAAGGTGTAGCCATTACAGAAATCCCACATTTGCACTGTGCATGCTCAATTTCTGCTTGAGAAGTGATTATTTGGAAAATGTAGAGTTTTTTTTTTTTTCTTCGTTTGACCACCAGTTAAGTGGAAAAACAGTGGAAGAAAGCCAATCCTAATTCAGATTCATATTTTAAGCTGTGAGAGCGAATAAGTTGCAGTGGCTGATGTGCTCGCATTGGAGGCTAGAGGATGGATTTCTATGATTGCTACCACTTTTCTGGCTGGAATCATTTACTTGTATATCTATTTAGTAACCCGCTCCTCAGGAACAAAGGTGGAAGTGACCAAATTCTCTCAGATGCTACCACGATACACTGAACTGATGAATGCTGTATAAAAAAAAAAAGAAAAGAAATGCAACTACTGTTATATATCTGCCATTTTTCCCATTAAGTCAAAATGATACCTTAAGCAACAACAAAACGTGAAGTCACAAACCAGAATGAAGACTTAGTACATGAGCTTGGGCACACTCGAAAGCTGATCCAAATTTGTTGCCTCTTTTCTGTGTGCCATCTGCTCTGCTAGCATTATTTCTTTGTGTGTAACAACTGCTATGGCCTTCTCTCAGTAATTTTAGTAGAAGCCATAGTGTGTTTCTATTCTGCAGATTTCCAATATGACACTTGGAGAAACTTTGGCTCAGTCAGAGAAAAAAGCTGACAAAAGCACTGTTAAAACAACAGGACATAGCCAGATGCTACAAGGCCAACACCACTAAACTACTCCTTTTCATAGGGTAAATAAAAACCTATTATTACATATCAAGTTTGCTTGGCAATATGAAAAAAAAGACATATATGTAGACGCTGACATTGTGACAGACCACAGATATCACTGTATTACCACGAAGAAGGATCAAGAGAATATGCTTCTGTGGCAGCTACATGCGACAGGAATCAGGTTGAATCAGTCCCGCTTTTTTTTTTTATTTATGTTTTTTTTTCTTCAAAGATATGTGAATTAAAATGTGCAATGACAAAGAGGTTCCGTGAATTTTGTATAAAGTTACCATACTGCAGTTTTCTCTCTTGAATGATGTTGTAAACTGGACTGTGTAATACATGTATCTGTGAATGTCCGTACAACCTGAGTTCTTTTCTTTCGTTTTGTCTAAATGTTGAACAAAAAAAAGTGATATTATTTGCTGTTTTCTGCAATAATACTATCTCAGAAACTAAAGCACATATCTCTCTCAACTGTAAAAATTATGATGACAATAACAGAATAGAGTAATAATAAAGATAATGATAATAATAATAATAATAATAATAATAATGTAATAGAAATGTCTAGTCAGAGAATATTGTTTTGTATATTTCTAGCTGTTTCATGGGCCTAATGTAAAATATTATATGTAAAAAATATAATAAATGTCTTTAGATGGTGTTATATGAAAAAGCATGATTGCAATATATGTTATCTGCAAAATAAATAAAGACCTATAGATTATAATGTCGGCATTGAGAATTTGTGTCATTTCAGTAACAAAAAATGATATTTAAGAAGCAAGTGATGAAAATGAATAAAAGGTTAATTGTAGCAGCATTTCTATTTATCAAATGCATTAAAAGGTATGGAAATACTCTCCAGATTTGCCTCCATGTTGTTGACTGAGATGGTATTGCATGGAGCTGACAAGCTCAGTACTATGCTAACGCTCTGTTTATTACATAAGTGGAAATGAATATGCAATCAACCAACCACAGGAGACGTTCACCGTAAACTTAGCTGATAGTTTCTGACAAAATGGTCCTTCCCACAGTAATATCCTTATGACACCTGCACTGACAGCTGTGCCAGCATACATTTGTCCTGGCAGACAGCCAGTCCCTCCCAGTAACAGCCATCTACCTCCCTGCTGTTGTGCAGCAGTCATATCCAAAAAGCCACCAAATCATCATAAAAACGCACAGAGAGAAATATGCACAGCATCAGTAGGTATCTTCATTTAAGAGGTGAAAATAAAAGTGAAATCTCAAAAATATGCTGAGCTTTGTTTTTCTTATCATACATTTCTGCCTTTTTTTTTTTTTTTTTTTTTTTTACATTAAATGTTACTTGTTAACACAAATATTTCCTCCAGGTTCTCTGAAACATCTGCTGTCAGTTTTGTGCAGTATTGTAGTTTCTGCTTGTTTTTTGTTTTGTACCACTGTGTTTTATGACTCAGTTGTTTTAGTATGTCTGTCCATCCCATTTTTTATTTTTTTTTTCCACCATTGGTAGCCAGGAAACACATATGAATCAGATACGGATGTTGGAATATTTAGTGTCTTGGCTCTGAACTTGCCACTCCCTAAAGGAAGCTCAACACAACAAAGGCTGGGGGGCAACATTAATAACATTTCCACACAGGAACTAAGGGCTTCAGTATGCTTCAAACTGACTGCTTGCCAGACAACCAAAAAGCATCCCCTGAATAGCAGCAGGATGCCTCCAAAAATCCATTAACCTCCCAAAACATGCAGTACAACGATCATGCTCAATTTACACAGCAGTTGGCCAGGTGAGCAGAGATAAGAGCGAAGGTGGGGTTTCAATTTCTCTCTTTTATTCATACAAATAAAGTCTTACAGGAGGCAGTGGGATGACAGACAATGCCAAAATTAAAAAGAAAATGCGTTAAAACTGATTCAAGGCTAAAAAGGGATGAGTCCAAAATGGAAAATATAGGTTTTCTGTGCAGCCAGTTTTCTGCCAGTTTCTGCCAGTTTGCCCCCCATTCATTGCCTCATGCTTTTATAGTCAGATCACACAGGTGACTGTTGGGGTTTACATGGTGCAGTTGCTGTAGGAGTAGCATTAAATGACTGCAACAGATAGAGTTTCCCTATGAGTAGTACAGCAGCAGGCCTGGCAAATCAAATCATTGGGAAGAGCACAAGCAGCTTAACAACACATCCCGAAACAATATACAATGCAGCAAATACTGTTTGTCACGTGAGAGTAGCAGCAGACTTCAGTAGTCTTTCTGAACTAGCTCACAGGCTTTACTCCATTCCAGTCAGCCTAATCACACGGAACAGATTATTATGTGAATGCAGAATTTGTATAGCTAAGAGTTTATGATTATCATCTTGCCTCTGACATCATCATTCCTTGCAAGCATATTCAAGTGATAATAATAACATTCCTTTCAAAAAACGCATTAGACACGCAGCCCAATGCCCAATACTACGTGAAATTTTCTACATGTGCGCTTGCAGCTCAGTCATTGCATTTCATTTCAGTGAAGTTATATACTACACATGCAGAGTGAGCGCTGGTGCTGGTGCCTGGCTCAGTTCTGCGCATTGGCTGGGAACAAACCACCGTATGGCTGCGTCCTGCTAAGCTCCTCAGACCATGAGGGGAGCAAACCATCTTGAGAGCAAAGATGAAAAACATCTAAATCTTCAGTCGGTGAAAGGCAAGCACTTTCAATAAATAAATACAGCATATTACCCCATATTTCTGGGTTATTTTGTGCATTTTGTTAATATGGTAAATGACTATTCTAACTGGAAACAGCTGATTTTTAATGGAATATCTCCATAGAGGTACAGAGGAACATTTCCAGCAACCATCACTCCTGTGTTCTAATGCTGCATTGTGTTAGCTAATGGTGTTGAAAGATTAATTGATGATTAGAAAACCCTTGTGAAATTATGCTAGCACATGAATTAAAGTGTAAGTTTTCATGGAAAACATGAAATTGCCTGGGTGACCCCAAATGTTTGAACAGTAGTGCATATATACTAAGTCTGCATCTGCTCATCTGAGCATGCAGTTGCGGTGGAAGTGTTAGTTGTGCTGATGACACAGACATGAGTGGAGCGGCTCTGACAGCTCCAGTCTAGCAGAGGTAGTAGCAGCTCAGAAGTCACCTCCAGGGCCTCAACAATACACACACTGTGGAAATGGTAATCTGTTTTCCCTCCCTGCCAGCTTGGCCAAGGCTTCCAGTAGCGTGCACACTCTCCAACCACATCACAATCAAAAAAAAAGAAAAAAAAGAAAAAACTCTACTTACTCTTCTTATGGCTGTATTTTTCCATAGTTGTTTAATGTGAAAAATGCAGAAATGTTATTCAATTGACTTTGAGATGGGACACAGCATATACTAGGTGACTATATTAATGGAAGTTACTGATATGAAGATTTCATTGATTGTCTTTGCATCATCCTTCTGCAACTATTGTCCCCCATTCAGACTTTTAAAAAATTCTACCTTACAAAGGTAACAAGGCTTTTGAAGTCAGGACTAATGTGAATTTGTGTGTTTACCCTATCTATCTGAGTGTAATGTTGAAATAAACAGAATATGTTTGAATACCGCTACATAAATAATGTTTCTTAATATTATTATTACTATTATTTCATGTCATATCGAACGAACATGGTTGACTGTCTGTTTGTTTTTTAGGGGGGAATTATCAAGACTCTCCTCCTAACAAGAACAGATAGTTTGAGCAAGTGCCCCAAAACATCTGCTTATGTCCATGTGGCAAAGCCTTCTAGTGACTAGTAATTCAGACGAAGAAGGACGTTATGTGATGCTGTCATAAACTCACGAGTCCAGGATGATTGGTGTTAACAGAGCATCATTTTTATTTTTGTCACCATGATGACAATGCTCCTAACTTTACCCGAGTAGCAATTATAACCCAAATTATGACATTTGCTTAGCATTCTATTACTGGGTGTCAGTTCAGAAAATTCCCCGGTGTGTATGTTGGTGTGAACAAATGACTCACAGCACTTTGTTTAAGCTATGTGCAGCCTTTACACTGAACCTGAACTTTTAAATGATATCCATTGTAGACTACCTAGCACTTTCTTCACCCAGGATCCCTGACCAAAGCTGTGTCAGGATATTTCTGAGTCTTCTGTTCACCTTTACAACAGAGTACTGATAGTGTATCTACTCCCAGCAGACTGACAGACAGACAGGCAGTGAGAGAAGCAAATGCCCTTATCACTGCCTGCCATATGATGGGATTAGCTGGAGTGTTGTCTAACAAAGCATTAATGAACAGTTTTAATTGCCTGCACGGCATTCCCTGCCAAGCCCCTGAACTACACACTCTCACACACACACACACACACACACACACACACACACAATACAACACACAGTTGTGTTGCGCATTTGTCCCATCTGAAATTGCGTCCAAGTGATACACAATTTGTTTTCATCACTGGAGTACAATCACACCATTACTGCTGTCAGTCCAATCCATTTGTTTACAATGTGACACAGAATATGGGTTTAAAAACATTCATTTAACTTTAACCTCCATTCAGCGCTTCACATAATACAGACTTAATTGAAATCAATAGATGTTTCTGATTATCTTGCAGTGACATATTACAGTGCAGCTCACTGTAGCAGCAGGACTTTGGCACCACTGTGACCTGAAAAGTCCCTCTGATTACAACATTGCAGCATCCTTCATTTCACTTCACTACAGTCCTGCAAGAGGTCTGTTTTGAAAGGACTGTTATAACAAAATATCTCTATCAGTTTGTGGTGGGGGTGTTGTTTGCTCAGCTGGGATGAGCAAACATTTCATAAACAGAGATGGCAACCTGATCATTCTCTGTGCATTTTTCTGTCTATAAAGGCCATTGCTTAAGGTTACAGTTCCTGTATGATCTGCAGCATCAGTCAAATGACAAGCATAATGCTCCAGAGTAAACACAACATTTTTTTTTAATGTTTGTTGCTACTATTGTGCATTTTGTATTATTTGATAGAGGCAGTCTATTGGTTTGGCCAACCAAACGTATTGTTCTTCTTTTTATTTTTATTTTTACCATTACTATTATCACACAAAGCCCAAGATTATTTCAACTATTGAAATAAATATTGAAAGAGGAATACATTCTTTATATGCAAAGTGAAATGTTTAACATAAAATCAAAAGTCATGCATTTACACCAATGTTCTATTAAGTGTCAGATAGCAACAAATGACAACTTTCAGAGCAAACCACTGGAATTTGCATCTACTGTAGTTAAGCAACGTCATTCTAATTGTTTCCTGCAGTTATATACACAGATCAGCCACAACATAAAAGCCACTGATAGGGAATTGAATGACTTCTATCATCGCTTAACAATGTTCTGCTAGAAAACCTTGCATCGTGGCATTTGTTTGGCAACACCGTTTTCCTAGATACATCACAAAAACTGCTCAGGAACATTTCAAGCAACACAATAACGGGCCCAAAACATTGACCTGCTCTTCAAACTCCTTAATCAAGCATCTCTGGGTCATGTTCCAGTCCACAGAGGCTGCACCCCACAGCCCAGTAGATGCTGAGCAAGCACTCCATAACTGGATTCACAGGACAGGCCCTAACCATGAACCCACGAGTCAAAGCTGTTTTGACAGCATGAGAGGGAAATACACAATACTAGGCAGCTGGTTTAAATGTTGCATCTGATCTGTACACCTCTTTCATGAACCTTTGACTCATCAAACATCCCAGAATGGTCAGCAGCTGCTGCACTCTATCAATCACCAATCAATAACTGATTAAGCAGATGGAGGATAGTTTAATCAAGATTTTAGCAAAGTAAAAGGTGGAGAAATATGACCTGAGGCAAGTATTTTAGGTCTGACTGACCGAATACTTTGTGGAAAAATAACCAGCAAAAAACAGTGCATTTGTGGTCAAAAGTTTGTCCATGTGTCAACCAAAAAGTAAAAACTAGAAAACAATCTCATAATGACACTTACATGTACTGTAGCGCTCAAACTGCAACAACAATTTGTATGTAGGGAATTTAATATCAGCAGGTAAGTTGCACTGTGAGGCTTCAGCCAAAAGATATTTCTTTAGACCCTCTCTGCATTGTATTGATGGACAGAGAAGAAGAAAGCCTAACAAAACAGAGCCCATGAATTTCAGCTAGAAACAGCTCTCACAAACAAGTTATAATCCCCAGTAGAGAGAGTGACTGCCACACCAGAGCCTCAGCCAATGAACCTGTCCCATCTCTTCCAGCCTCTGAGGCTTTTTGAAACGCCACATTTATCACCAAATGTACTGGGAGTGCTCGCAATATGCTGCATGTCGAAGCTCTGGCGCAGCTCCCTTTCTTTGTGGCATTGTCTTCATACAAATGATACAAAACAAAATACAACACATATTCCACCTGTGAATGAGATACAGTAGAAAGACTAAAGGCATGAGACAAGCAATTAATAATTTTCATATTCTTTACTTTTTCTTTTTCTTTTCATGCGTTTTCATAGCACCGTACGTGTCATTCTTGAAAAACATCCTGTGCTCCAACCCCATGCACAGCAGAAATACAAGATCTTCAGTGACTCATCAAACCTCACCTTATTATTGACGAATGTTTAATTAGTGCTCCATTTGCTGTCAAGAAGCATCACCCCATCATCCCCGTGCTCTCTCTAAGACAAGTTGTTCGTGTGCTTGTGGCGCTCAAGAAACATCACGTACTTGACACAGTTTTCTGAGTACTAATCGCACAGTTTGCAAAAAGGCTAAAATTGCAGCTAAAGTATGACTGTTCAGGATGCAAGGCTGAACCAAAAGGAAGAAAATTAACCCTTCAGTGGCATAAATGCTACATTTTTTTAAAAACTTGAGCCAGTGAAATCAAGTAATTGTTATTGTTTGCTTTCATTAAAGGTTAAAGTACCACTACACAGTAATACACAAGTGTTGGAACATACATACTATATTTTTTTTTATCATTACACTCTATAATTGTCCCTTCTGAGTTAATGTGCATAGCACTGTCATGGAAAGTCCATCTATGAGCACATATCAACAAAAAAATAATAATCCAAAAGTCAGCTAGTAATATTTTGTGATCCATATGTAGCTGCATGTCGCAATAACACAAAAAAAAAAAATACATGGAAGAAGTGCTACCACCAGCAAAACCCTTTTTTCTGCATTTGGAACTTTTCCTGCACCGCCAGTCAAAGGTCTTCTTCTTCAATCTATGGCTCTGCAGCGAGGGCAAGATGCTAACTGCCTGAGTGCTGATAGTGTGAGTTGGGATGGGATCTGCTGTCTGCCATTATGAATTACACCAGCCGTGAAACTAAGATGACCTGTTGAAAATCTATATATAGGAATATAAGCTATCAACACTGCTTTCAGAAAGGAAATACTAGCCTCA
The DNA here is from genome assembly GCF_022539595.1 of Amphiprion ocellaris. Lineage (NCBI taxonomy): Eukaryota > Metazoa > Chordata > Actinopteri > Pomacentridae > Amphiprion > Amphiprion ocellaris. Next base: position 34,081,308 of record NC_072770.1, read on the forward strand.
ACTAGAATGGCACACTGGGAAAATCTCTAAACTTTCCGATGGCCTGTCCATGTCTGTAACATGCTAATATTTTCTGACTAGCAAAAAACATCAAGTACATGTGTAGATGAAGGATTTTCATGAGTTCAAATGTATTTGTTTATAAAAAATGCTATTGGACAAACTGCAGTTTTAATCTGGTGAATATCTGACCAAAATTTCTCTCAAAACGATACATCTCATGTCATGGGCTCACCAAAGTCACCAAACAAAGATTGGTATCCTTGGAGTCACAGTGCAAACTTGACCATGCAGTCGTCCCTTAGTATGGGAAATAATTCACATGTCTGCAACACATGAGGCAGTCCTCCAGTCCATGTTTCTTACTGAATTTGAGCCACCTTACTTTAGACCTCCATTCAAATGTCTTTACATTCCAGAATACAAAATCTATTTTTGATACAAACACATGCGAAAGAAACTATCCTTGAATAAATGTCCTCTAAGGTGCAGCGAGTCATTGCTCAACAGCACATCATCCAACCAAGGATGCATCATATGTCAGCTTCCCCCAGCCTCTCTCCCTCTCTCTCTCCTTAATGCTGCTTATGCAGAAAGGAAGAAATCTGATGTCATGCCTGCCTGCCTTCGGCTGTCAAGCCTTCATGCACACACAAACACACATACATACACAGACAACGCTATTTACAGTATAATTACTTCCATGACAGTTCAGATGCAAGCCCATCACTGCGTATTATCAAACCACTGAGGCGTGTAACAGTCTATACTATAGAGAGAAAAATCTATGAGTTCTATTACGGAACCACACACGAACAAAAGCACACCCAACGTAATCCAGTAGAGGAAAAGTGTTCACTGACGTTTTCTTTCTGGAGATTTTTTCTTTTATAAATGAACCTATTTGAAATTCCAAAAAATCCTGAGCTCATGAAGAGACTTTCAATCCCGCCAGCAAACCTTTGGAAGCCGGAATAACTCATCTAAACTTCTTATCTTACCCATTACCATTCAAATGTAGGCTAGTGTGCAGAATTTTGCAGGAAATAACAGGCAAGGGATATTTATGGGTTTCTAAAGGCTACAGTTACTATGCAAATCCTGCGTAGATGACTGAGTGATCGCATAGATCACTGAGTGACTCAGAGCGCTGCAATCCTGCTGTTCTCCCTCTCGCTCTTTCTCCACAACCTGAGCCAGCCGAGCAGAACATGCACTTGTCTTTGCTTCATGCTTCAATTTTACCATTGCTGAGGGGCGTGCTGAGAGAAACTGGATGTAATTAGGAGGATGTTTGAGAGGCAGTTGGATATTAACATGGGTTTCACCACTCAACATGATGTTGGCTGCCAGGCGCACATCTCCTGCAGACACTTTGTTTGCAGACAGATGTTCTGTAAGGCCCCCCTGCCCCATCAGAAAATTGTGGGACGTAAGCTCTGATTGTAGTTGTTGTGCGCATCTATCATGGAGATGATGTGGTCTGAAAAGAACTTTGCCCAAAGTTTTAGTCCTATTGTTTCTTGTTTTAGGAGAAATTTGATAAATCCTAAAACTATAGAGGACAAAGAACTACACGTCCAGATGCTTCATGTCCAACCCTGTGCCTCAAAAATCACTTTTTATACTCCACTATAGGTTTTCCCTTGAGTGGTTTGAAGAAACACAAATGTTGTTTGAATTATGTTCACTGGTACAGAAATGTTTCCAGTTAAAGAAGGAAGGACAGAAGGACTAGATTATTGTAACATTCCTTTAACTTTTCAACCAGGTCTATAATGAAGGAGGCAAAAATTTCAGTAATGTAACTGACAGACATTTTTCCAGTAGAAAATTTCATTCATACACCTCTAGTTTTTCTGTTATGACAAAACATCTGCTGTGAAAAGCAATATTAGTTTTTGATTATGTCTTCCTTCAGCATCAGTTGCATTTAGTGCTAATAAGCCAGTGTTTGTATTTGGCCATAAAGGCCTGATTCACAGTCTCCTCTGAACAGTTGATGTAGAGATGTGTTTGCTACTAGAACTCTGTGCGGCATTTATCTGGGCTCTAATGTGAGCTGCAGAGTGAGGTCAACAGTGAGTTTTTGTATGCTTAGTACTTGGCTAAGTTTTACCAAAATGAGTGTTTTAAATCTCACCTGAGTGATACTCAGACTTAGTAAATAGGACATGCTTCGAAGAAAAATGGCAGAGACAGATTACAGATTAAGCGTGCCACATCCAGCTCTCTAACTCTTCTTTCTGTCTCCTTTCTCATGGTAAATACCTTCCTTTTCTCTGCTAGGAGAAAGTAGTGGGAAACAGTGAGTCAGGCTGGAGTGCTGAGAGCTGGACCGGACTGTTAATGCTACTCAATGAATTAAGAGTCGGTTCTGCTGGTTTACCATTTGAATGACCGGGAGGCTTGGGAAGGTGGTGAGCTCTGGACACAAAGAGATGCTTCACAGCCTAAATGCACTTTGGTTCACATCTACATGTCTAAATATTTGCTTCCAGGAACGCAGCATGTTGTGCATAAGTGGGAATACATTACACTGTGGAGCAACACACAAAAAATGTCATTTTAAGTTGTTGTTCCATGTCTAATTTTGATTTACATGTGAGTTGATCATCTTCATTGTAATTTTAACCCTCACAAAGTATTTTTAAAGTGTGTACTTATTAGAGCAAACTTGGAACATTGTGAATTTGCAGTCAGGTCTTTAAAAAAAGACTAAATGCTTAATTTTTTTCCAATTAACAAAGTTTTCTACAGAAAATAATTTAATACTAAATATAAATAAACACCTGTCCATCATGTTTCTACTGGCAGCTGCTTCATTTCCACTCTTAATCCTGTATACATGCATACAAGATTACAGTAGCGGTTCACATGGTTCAACTAGCTCTTTGGCAGAAGGATAAGCAGAGGATACCAGGATAAGTCTCCCAGTGATCAGCCAATACAGCAAGCAGTCAGCTGTGGTGAGGCATCACTGGTCTGTTTGCTGTACACTCTAAGGGCAATCAGGCTCGGTTAATGAAGCCTTACCTTCACATCATGGCCAGTGTGGGTGTCATGTTGGTTAGATTTTGGGCTTCCATCTTCAGAACATCTAGAGAAAAGGACAAAGTTTTCTGTGAAGCATTTATTTTATTTTATTTAACCTTTATTTGACCAGGTAAGTTAGTTGAGAACTAATTCTCATTTTTAATAATGACCTGGCCAAGAGGCAGCACACAAACAAGATAAACAATAAAACAGATTACAAGTAAAGCATATCACACAACAACATGTAAAACATCAGGAAGTTTATCTTGTGTAACCTTGCAACTGCCGTTCTATGTGTGTATTTTCAACCCCCAACACTCCTCAAGTCATGGACTTGATGGTGGATTTCAGATTGCTGCCTCAATAAATGGGTTTCCCTGTGGTTGTAAACCTGGGGAAAAAGTGTCTAACTGCTAATTCTGCTATATAGGGCCTTTATTTCTCAAGGTGACCTGTAGGGAGCACAATGGTGGCACTTCAGTCGCCACAAGGCGCTTTCACAAGCCCCGTCATCAGTGAGGCGTGACCACCAAGTGAGTCCTGATTACAAGTACTTTACTGTACAAGAAGCCCTCTGAGGGCAGTATTTATAAATAGCTCATATTTCTGAAAAAATAAAAAAGAATACAGAAGTTTTGTTGTGTTTCCCATCACCATAGTAGCCACAGAGGCTCTACTCATTAAAAGCTTTGCAAGAATAACTTGCAATTATTTTAAAAATTTGCACTGTTAACAGGTCCTGCTGTAGTACTAATCTTGTGTCAAAAGACTACAGCATGCACATTCATTTTAGAAATATTCGGTGCACATCAGCTAACCAACAGCTTTGGCAGCTCTCACTTAGCATACTGCATATTTTAGCATATTGTATTTGAGTAAGAAGAGGTTTAGAACCCATTTTCTTAGGGTTTTGATTATTAATTGTGTTTACTTTGTATATGGATAGGGAAATACATTCTTCCTCTTGGCTCAAATGCAGGTCATGAGCAGCACAATTTTGGCTAGTCACAAACTTTAACACTGAATCAAAAAGTTGCAACATGCAATCAAATAAAACACAGACAAAATTTAATGATTTCTCCTTGAAGCTTAAATCATTGTAGGAAATGTTTGAACCATAAATCACAAAAACAAAAATTAAGACATTGAGGATCTGCCTGATCCAAATAGCGTGGAAATGTTTGCATCTGCTAATGGCACAATTAATCACACAGGCTAGCGCATGTGTCACATACTCGAACAACACATTCTTTTCATTTCCACATAGCACGAAATTCCCCTCTCCCACCGACCTCGCTTTCTTTTCTGCAGCAGGAATATCTCCAGGCAGCCTTGCAAGACAATGACACACAATTACCCAGAGCAAAAAGCACTGTGGCACTGACAAATGTAGTTTTTACTGAGCAGGAGACACTATGCTCTCACATCAGAGTTAAATACCTCCTATTTATCTCAGCCAAGGCAAGAGAGAGAAAAGAGCAAAAGGGAAAAGGGAGGCAGAGAGCGAGAAAGTCAAAGTGATCAAGACAGACAGAGAGAGGGGGAAGTAAGCCGTGGGCTATGGAGACATTGCAAGACGTTCCATGACAACCGAGCAGGAGGATTCTGAACCATTTCGTCCTATGTTCCTATTACGAACGTCACATGCCAAGCAAGGACTTGTGCAGTGAGGTGCAGCTGCATAATGACCTATAGCTTATTTCTCACACAGAGATGAGTGGCACAGGCTATTTTGCACAACTCAATTGAATTGAAACTGGCGTAATACAGAATCACAGAAAAACATTTTAATTTTAGATGAGTCACAGTGAAGGTCTTTGATCAAAGAGGAAAAGTCTCACCATACCAAAGGTTTAAACTCTAAAATCTGGGGCTGTTGAATTACATCATCTCACAAAAAGCTACCAAACTAACTCTGGCATGAGAGCATGTCAAAGTAAAGTGCACTAGTAAAAATGGCAAAATACATCGGAAAAAACAATATGAAAACACATATGCATTGTATTTCTAATTAAAGCAATCACTGAATATTTGTAAACATGAAGAAAGACGCACATTTGAGCGATGTGCACAAGTATGCACCACTGTGCTCAGCAAGCAAAACAAGAAAAAGAAAAAATTCAAAGGAAGTTTCATGACCACTTTAATGGACTAAGATGAAAAACCACAGTGTTTAAATAACATGACTACAAATAAACAAATGCCCCGGACACTTTCTTCCATGTAATTCAGGTGTGCATCCATCAGAGCCCAGTTGAATGGTAAAAGTATGTGTAATTAGGCAGCTGTCCATCATGTTTCTACTGGCAGCTGCTTCATTTCCACTCTTAATCCTGTATACATGCATACAAGATTACAGTAGCGGTTCACATGGTTCAACTAGCTCTTTGGCAGAAGGATAAGCAGAGGATACCAGGATAAGTCTCCCAGTGATCAGCCAATACAGCAAGCAGTCAGCTGTGGTGAGGCATCACTGCTCTGTTTGCTGTACACTCTAAGGGCAATCAGGCTCGGTTAATGAAGCCTTACCTTCACATCATGGCCAGTGTGGGTGTCATGTTGGTTAGATTTTGGGCTTCCATCTTCAGAACATCTAGAGAAAAGGACAAAGTTTTCTGTGAAGCATTTATTTTATTTTATTTAACCTTTATTTGACCAGGTAAGTTAGTTGAGAACTAATTCTCATTTTTAATAATGACCTGGCCAAGAGGCAGCACACAAACAAGATAAACAATAAAACAGATTACAAGTAAAGCATATCACACAACAACATGTAAAACATCAGGAAGTTTATCCTGTGTAACCTTGCAACTGCCGTTCTATGTGTGTATTTTCAACCCCCAACACTCCTCAAGTCATGGACTTGATGGTGGATTTCAGATTGCTGCCTCAATAAATGGGTTTCCCTGTGGTTGTAAACCTGGGGAAAAAGTGTCTAACTGCTAATTCTGCTATATAGGGCCTTTATTTCTCAAGGTGACCTGTAGGGAGCACAATGGTGGCACTTCAGTCGCCACAAGGCGCTTTCACAAGCCCCGTCATCAGTGAGGCGTGACCACCAAGTGAGTCCTGATTACAAGTACTTTACTGTACAAGAAGCCCTCTGAGGGCAGTATTTATAAATAGCTCATATTTCTGAAAAAATAAAAAAGAATACAGAAGTTTTGTTGTGTTTCCCATCACCATAGTAGCCACAGAGGCTCTACTCATTAAAAGCTTTGCAAGAATAACTTGCAATTATTTTAAAAATTTGCACTGTTAACAGGTCCTGCTGTAGTACTAATCTTGTGTCAAAAGACTACAGCATGCACATTCATTTTAGAAATATTCGGTGCACATCAGCTAACCAACAGCTTTGGCAGCTCTCACTTAGCATACTGCATATTTTAGCATATTGTATTTGAGTAAGAAGAGGTTTAGAACCCATTTTCTTAGGGTTTTGATTATTAATTGTGTTTACTTTGTATATGGATAGGGAAATACATTCTTCCTCTTGGCTCAAATGCAGGTCATGAGCAGCACAATTTTGGCTAGTCACAAACTTTAACACTGAATCAAAAAGTTGCAACATGCAATCAAATAAAACACAGACAAAATTTAATGATTTCTCCTTGAAGCTTAAATCATTGTAGGAAATGTTTGAACCATAAATCACAAAAACAAAAATTAAGACATTGAGGATCTGCCTGATCCAAATAGCGTGGAAATGTTTGCATCTGCTAATGGCACAATTAATCACACAGGCTAGCGCATGTGTCACATACTCGAACAACACATTCTTTTCATTTCCACATAGCACGAAATTCCCCTCTCCCACCGACCTCGCTTTCTTTTCTGCAGCAGGAATATCTCCAGGCAGCCTTGCAAGACAATGACACACAATTACCCAGAGCAAAAAGCACTGTGGCACTGACAAATGTAGTTTTTACTGAGCAGGAGACACTATGCTCTCACATCAGAGTTAAATACCTCCTATTTATCTCAGCCAAGGCAAGAGAGAGAAAAGAGCAAAAGGGAAAAGGGAGGCAGAGAGCGAGAAAGTCAAAGTGATCAAGACAGACAGAGAGAGGGGGAAGTAAGCCGTGGGCTATGGAGACATTGCAAGACGTTCCATGACAACCGAGCAGGAGGATTCTGAACCATTTCGTCCTATGTTCCTATTACGAACGTCACATGCCAAGCAAGGACTTGTGCAGTGAGGTGCAGCTGCATAATGACCTATAGCTTATTTCTCACACAGAGATGAGTGGCACAGGCTATTTTGCACAACTCAATTGAATTGAAACTGGCGTAATACAGAATCACAGAAAAACATTTTAATTTTAGATGAGTCACAGTGAAGGTCTTTGATCAAAGAGGAAAAGTCTCACCATACCAAAGGTTTAAACTCTAAAATCTGGGGCTGTTGAATTACATCATCTCACAAAAAGCTACCAAACTAACTCTGGCATGAGAGCATGTCAAAGTAAAGTGCACTAGTAAAAATGGCAAAATACATCGGAAAAAACAATATGAAAACACATATGCATTGTATTTCTAATTAAAGCAATCACTGAATATTTGTAAACATGAAGAAAGACGCACATTTGAGCGATGTGCACAAGTATGCACCACTGTGCTCAGCAAGCAAAACAAGAAAAAGAAAAAATTCAAAGGAAGTTTCATGAGCCAGTGCTTATGCAAACCCTCTTTCAAGCTCCAAAAAAAAGACATAAACAAAGCAAGAATAGTGTTTGTCTTTACTGGCATTTCCATCTTTTAAATGATTTGCCAAATATGAAAGAAGTCATCATCCTTATTCTTTATGTGTGTTTAAATATATGCAGCATTTCATTTATAGAAGTATGGATTTAGTAATTGCTTGGTCCGTGATAAAAAAAAGAGACTTCATTTGTCTTTCAATAGAGGGTAATTCATTTTCCTTAAGTCTGAAGTAATCATATATATGCATCACATGGAATCAGTCCTAAGAAACAAGCAAATCATGTAAACATTATAGTCTTGGTTCTACAGGCTTGGCGTTAAATCTATATGACAATGTGAGCATGAAGTTGCGGTTTATTTGTTTTGATTGTATCATGATTCAGATATGGAAAAATGACAGACTTTGATGTTCTGTGCTCCATGTTCTCCTTGTGGGTTTCCTTAAGGTACACCAGTTTCCTATAAGGGATCTTCCAGTCATTGCCCTTCATAACGATACTGGTTTTAGAACGGATGTGAGTATGGTTTTAATGCAGAGGACAAACTTCCCCATTGAAGTGCAAAAAAAGACAAAAAATTAACTGAAGTTAACATAATGGCTGAATTGGTTAAAAAAAAATGTTGTTCAATTTGTAATTAGAAAAAAAGCAACTTAAACCTGGTGTGAGGAACTTTTATCTCCCCCATCTGGCAGTAAGAGTAATGACACAAACACCGTCAACACCAGCTTATGTCTAGCCCTCAATCACGGTCTCTAAACTTTCTTTTATATCTACAGCATCAAAAACCTTTCTTGGACATGTCTACCATAGACTCTGCCATGCCCCTAATTGCTGTAGCCTACTTCATCTCTGTTGCCAAACCAGTCATTGCTGGTTAACATACAACACATCAGTCCTGGTGTACCAGCGTGAGAATGTCACCACAGAAACCACAAATAAAACTCTGCTGGGATGAAAAGAGATTAACCTTCTGCTGATAGACTTAATCAGCACTGTGTGAACTCATTTGGCAGGGCCTTGAATGTTACAGACGCTCATTTATATGTAAAAGTCCTGCACTCTAGCTTTTAAAGCAAACATTGAGTATTGATTATTTCATTTCAGTAGGGCTGATCTCTGGGGTTTAGCCAAATGTTTTCCATTAACCCAGGTTGGTCTATCTTACACACATCGTGCTGTGCACTGCTGTGATGAGAAGCGTTTTATCTGCAGCAGGACCAGACTCTTCTCCTTATCTCTTCTCATATTGCAGCTGTGTTTCCTATTTACTACAAATGCAAATCAAATGTTAACTGCTGTTGTGGCTTCACCTTTAGAACTCTCCACTGGTGAACTGGCAGAGTGATTTTAAAGGGAAAAAGCTAAAACTACACAGCATTTAACAGTGCTTCATGAGTCAGAATATTCTTACATAAAAACATCTCCACTCAACCAGATATGAACATATTCCGTGCCAGCTGGTCAGAAAATATTTTCCAGTGCAAACAGGTAAAGCCCCAGTGTAGTGAAAATGTCTCTAACTGTAGTTTGTAACTAGCACGCCTCCAATGTGTCATTAAGGAAAACAACTTTACCTTGCTGCAAGTGAGGTGTAAAAACATTCACAGCGAGCCAGCATGGCTGAACTGCTTACAGGCGTTCTCGGCGACTCGACTCCCCACAATGGAAATCCCTTATGCCCCTTCATAGCCACCAGCTCATGATTCAAGGCGTTTGTGGTTTGACTGTGAGGATTAGTCTGGAAAAGGGTCCTGTTGGGGGTCACGGGTTATTATTCTTCTCAAATAGGCTCTTTAGGCCACACCACTCTAGGTTGGTGAGTTACTTTTCTCAAATTTGGACTACCGCGCTTATTCAGGTGTCAATCAAAGTAACAAGCATGCAACAAAAAAGCCAACATGAATAGTTAAGTGCACAAAAATATTCCTACCTGTCTAAAGTTACGCTAATTACAAACTGGAATGTCTAGAATCTCAGGAAAATATATTATTAGTCTTCAGTGTGCTGCAACCCAAACACCATCCTCCAGTATTATCACTGCATGACACCTCAATTCACCAGAAAACTGCATTATGATATTCATGACAAGAAAAACTAAATGCGCCTTGCTTTGTCTCCAAACAGGTGATATCAAATTGAATGTCACACTGTAAGGCATGACTGGATTTTCTGAAGCAACCAATTTCACAGTGTAGCCATGACAGGACTGTCTGTCTCTGTGGTCTTTCATATGTGAAGGTTATCTGAAGAGGGCAAAACGCCTCACATGCATGGTTTCTGTTTGTGTTTTGTCATTCTCCAGCAATCAGAGGTTCTCTATCTCATATATTTCTTTTATTTCTAAAGCCCAGTAGTGATCTTGTAAGTCTGGCCCAGTAAATTACCAGGGGTCATTGCAGGTTCAAGGTCAGTCGGAGCTTTGAGTAAGGTCACGTGGAACAGCTTCAGTCACATTTCCGCCTCGCTCAGCCCCCCTCTGTAGGAGCAGCCATTGTGATAGCAGATAATTACCTCTGCAACATGTGATATTTGGGCGGGCTTGTGTTTGTGTGTGTTTGACTCAATGTGTGCCTCCTTCCTCAATAGTGTTTGCAGCATTTTCCCTGTTTCTTGTGTTTGTGTTTTACAGTGGAAGATGTATGTTTCTCCAGATGCAGTTTTGATTTGGTTCATTGTCAGCATTCACTTCCATTTGTGGTTGTTGACATTTGTTTTTCCAATTTTGGCAGCTTCTTTCACTTGCTTGATGCTGCTGTCTAGAAAAACTCTCCAGCCATATGTCAAGCATACGCTGCCCAGTCCCCAAAAAACTGACTTTTGGACAATGCCAAGTCTTTCACACAATGATCATCTTCAGCACAGAAACTCGTCTTTTGTAATCTCTGTGTCACTGTGTCACAGTGCAAATGGCTCTCAGGGCTCTCTGTGAGCTGAGGCATAACGCAAGAAGAGCTGAGGCGGTGGGTATTTGAAAAGAAAGCTCCGATAGTATTCAGTCTTTAGCATTTAGAGCATTTCATAGAGCAGTGGGCACCAGGAGGCTGGAGGAATTAATCCATGGCCCCTTTCAGAAAGTTAGTGAATGCCCTGAGTGGCGCTAGGAGAAAAGCACAAGGCCCGGCAGCGTTGGGAACTGATGATCCATGATGCCTTTATGCTATGCTGGTCTGCATCTCTATGCCTTCTTCTTCTCCCTCTGCACTGCTGTAGCTGTATCTGTTGAAGGAGAAAACCTGACTGCACTCCATGAATACAGAGAAGCTGTCTTAGTTACTACTAGAAAGCATCTACTCAAAGACCCTCACAGCTCAAAGTTCTTTGTACTCTTTCTGCCTACTGTTCACAGCTCACTAATGCATGGTGGCGTTAATCTCAACAACAAAGTACACTATCATCACTATGGACACAAAATTTAAAAAGTAGTAGTGTTTGATATGCAACAAAGTTAATAAACGTGACATGATTTTAAAAAAAGCATCGCTATGTGTATAGGATGAGGAAAAGAGTTTGTCTTTGAGATTGCGGAAGCAATTGTGTAAGCGTGAAAACTAAACTGGACAACAAATTCAATAATAAAGAAAGCAAATCAGAAAATGAAGAAGAAATACTATAACCAACATCTAGAGCAAATACAGTGAAATATGCATGTCTGCAGAAATAAAAGCAAAATTAGGAAAATATTTAACTGCTAAAGAGCAAATTAAAAGTTACTAATGAATTATCATTAGCAACACATCAGCTCAACAGCTAGTATAAACATGACCATATCACAGATCACAAAAGATTATGTAATAAAAATGGTCCCCATTGATGATGCTCCAGAAAGGCATTTGATGGAGAAGATACTGTAAATCATGCATGTCAATATTTGTTTGACTGCAGATCTGACAAAAGGAGCGGTTCAACAAAGGCAGTTAAACTACAACAGTTCTATAACTGTGCCACTAGCTGTTGCTACTAGCAACAGATTGCTCAAGTAAAACCAGCTGGTGGCAAAGCAATGCAGCATCTGTGATTATTCTATTAGAGGAACACATCATGCTTAACAAAGGTCCAATGAGTGTGGATTAGCAGGTGCACAGCAGTATGGAGATGCAGAGGAGTAGTTTCCAAAATGGGTATCAAAGCACTCTGTAGTGTCTTGACGACAGACCAAGAGTGTCACAAGATTTATCATATCATTGAGCTGTTTTCCACTGCAGGAATTTGTGGGTTGTTTTAAGGCTGCTGAACCTTTATGCATGTTCAAGCGCAGAAACAAACCTGGTTGAACCTCTTTCAGGCACATTTTCGAGGAAGAAAAAGTACCTACTTCAAGGTAGGTATCTCTCTGAGCAGCCCTGAATAAACTGCTAGGTGAGTCTCAATGCTGAGTGGGTCAATTTGGATTTTTCTGCCCTCTCCATGACCGTATCTAACATTGCCAGGCTAACATAATAAACACTACATTGTTCTAGTTCCTGCGTGTCCATACAGCTGGAGTTATGTCCAGTAACATTGTATATGGCACAGCTGGATTTAGAAAAAGAAATGCGGTTGATTAGAGGTACATCTCTGAAGCACTATCTCATACTTGCCTCATGGTTCCGGTAGTGGAAAGCCACCTAATGTCCATTTATTGTACATGTAATCATTAACAAAATAGAAAGGTGACATTTCCATTAACTGCATTTTATGTTACGAATGGTAATGTATATATAAGGATTATAATAATACTAGGTTTACTTGTCAATCACTCTTTAAAACCATGTAAACTAACAAAAACAACACTGAATATATCAGTGTATTTAAGTGTAATAATTAAAGCAATATCGTGATGAAAAAAGCTCGGGAACCGCTGCTGCAGAGGACAGTAATCCTTCATCGACATGTCCCTCATGTATTATTAGAAGAAAGAGATACACACATGTCTGACTTATGATATCACTCCACACTGGTTAGTGGTCAAGTGCAGGGACAGATCAGTGCCTCTAATCACGTGTGAATAGATACATCACTGCAGACAGCTCCATAGTCAAGGTGGATCATCAAAAGTACTTGAACATGTTACAGGACCAATAAAGAGATGACATATTGATATAAAAAAGAAAAATACATACAGGCATACTAGTCAAAATAGTCACTTTACAACCACATATATGTCTTTAATAGGATCCTTTGTGTGATTTTCTAGTTTCTGACATTTGTAATTAGCTGGGGTCTGACTCTTGCTTTATTTTACCCCCCTTTACATGGACGTTATGCAGGGAAATTAGCTAAGAAGATATTGGTATTTCATTAAGCTGTGCTCTGTCAACCATCCCCCATTTCCCTTCTCTGCCCCCATGGCTATACCAATTTCTCTGCATTTCGTTTAGTCTTGCTGTGTCTACTTCTGTCAGCCATCCCTTTGTATTTCTCTTTTTGTCTTTCTCCCTCTTGTTTTCTCGAGCGCTGTGAACTGACCACAACCTATTTTTATATTAAACACACAGCCGAGTGGCTCACAATGGTTTTAATGCGAATGTACATTTGGTATCTCAGTGCGCTGTCCTAAACAGAGACACCATTTTTATACCCATTGACCCACTAGATTCAGAAAATACACCAAGGCCAGCAACCTTTTCTGAGCTGAGAGGCTTACAGTCACAGAAAGAAAGAGTCCTTCATAACAGTACACTTGCAGTTATAGCCTTCATCACAAAATACAAAGACACTAAATACTTCCTTTCACCATTCTGGCTGTGTGCAGAATTAAGATCATATATTTGATAAGAGTTTTTTTGTGTGCTGTTAGGCTCTGTGTAACTAGTCTATACAAGTCAACAGTCCTTCACTCAAGAAGGATACACTTCTTTTCTAATCCACAGAACACGATTTCAGTTTGGTGGAATTGTTAGCTGACATAAGCCATTTCCTTCATTTCAAAGGGTTTCTAAGGGCTGCAAAGCCCCCAGATCCTCGAATGACCTAAATGTGGGAATGAGAAGAAATGTCATAGTAGTTGTTAGAATAATAATCATGACTTGGATGGGAATTTTTCTGTCATCATGTCAGATGACAAAAATCATGTTACTATACAAACTATGGATGAAATATATTTCGACTGTTAATGCGGAGAACAATATTACACATGTTGATATTGTGATAAATTAAAGGCAAAACTGCTTTTATAGCGAAATGCATTAGAGTAAAGGCAGTTCTCTCCAAAATTAATTAGGTCTCATTGGAGGACAAATCAATTAAAAGCTTGGTATATTCAAACAACATGCATCAGTAGCCTCCAGTCTGTTTTACTCGATAGTTTTGGTCCCATGGGGTAAACAGTAGTGGAGAATTGTTAATTTTTCCATTATCACAAAGTAGTATCAAAATTGACAATTACATTTTTTCCAATATACAACAGCAAGACATAATCACAAAATCAGTAAATGTGACCTCCCAACGCCTGAGGCACAGCAAGTCACAGAGCAGCAATGTTCATTTTAATGATCTCATGCTGCATTTCACTCATTACTTTTACTGTTCGCAGGCTGCTGTATCTTCCAGGCTTGTGGGACCTTTCCTTTAGTCCAGTGTGCAAAAAAATACAGTAGTTGGGAGTCAGTACATATAGTATGCAGTGCAACATGGAGTGGATTTGGCATATACAGTAATGTACATATTTTCTAGTTGGTCTTTGCTTGTCAGGCCAGATACTATTAATCCCATGATGTAGGATAAAAAAAAAAATTAAAAAAGAGTCTCGTCGATGTATGAGAGGACCATCTCTGTAAATCTGTGTAGTCTGAATCTAAATTAAAATCTGAAATGACTAACGGGTCACATATGTAGTCAGGAAACAGCTGCCTAATCAGTTTTGCCTCAATAGCAGGCCATGCTCTTTTCACTAGTCATTATGTGAGGAGAGGTGTTGGTGAGGCACCAAAATATAAGCCAAGTCTGACAGAGTTTGCAATGACATTTAAGCAGCAATCACGTCTTGGTCATTTCATTCTCAGAAGTATATTTTTAGTCCATGGTGCCTGTCATACACTTCACTACAGTTGCATCAACATTGAGCAGTAAAAGTTAGATACAGTAAGATGTAAAACATCAGTACTATTATGGTAATTCATCATATACAGGCATGTGGTTGACAAATGCAATTAAAACCCATTATAAATGAGAGAAAATACTAATTCAGATGACTCCATATAGGCCACAATGGGTCACTGAAGAGTCTCATGAAATTAGAAATGTCATAAAACATTTGCTATGGCCTTCTCAGTCGCCAGATTTTGACCCATATAACACCTTTTAGAATTTAAGCCAAAAAGCATATAAGCTGTTCTGACTCTTTTTGGTGGCTCCTGCATTTTGGTTCCCAGATTCATGATGCTGGCAGAAGGACCAGCATCAGTTTAGGGCAACAAAACTGAAAAGGTGGGGTGAATTCATCATAATAAACTATGCAGATCATCTTGCTACCGGCCATCTCAGCTACTGAAATTATGAATCTTATCACAGAGTAACAGAACAGCTCCTGATAGAAAGCTGAACGCTGAGACCCATCATCTTAAAAATAAAAACTGTGTCTGTTGCACTGTCTTAGCATCTCTGTTTTTATTCTCGACCATAGAGAGAGCCTCTGGGGAACATTGTTAGAAAACCTTTGATATGTGACTTTGTCAAATTTGTACCTCATGGCAATGGCAGATCTATTAAAGGAGTTTTTGCCCCCCCTAAAAAAAATCATGTCTTTTCTGACTCATTCATAATACATGTCTAATAATGAACTCCTTGAAGAATTCCCAGACAGCTATTGCAAAATAATGGAAATTCTAGATTACTTGCAGGACATTTAAATTCCACTGATCTCTGTACATTTCCATCAGATTGCATGAATACTTGCAACCTAATTCAACCAGAGTCAGTTCAGATTTTCAACCTAAAGCTAATGCTGATTGATAAGCACATACTCAAGTTATATATTCTCCTCATACCACATAGTAGTTGCTCATTGTTTCAGTGAAGCGTAACAGAAGAGGATCACAAGCCACAAAAAGTGAGAGAACATCAACTCGTCTACATGTCTAGTTGCATGTCTATACTTTGGATTAGTCTCCAGGAGCAAGCTTTCAGTATTTAATACTCTGGTGTTAGCCAGGCAACAACTGTTATATACCTCAACAAGACACAAACAACGTGGCTTTCTATTACTTTTATGGTTTGTATGTACAGGTTCGGGCACACTGACAGCACCAATGAAAAATGGTGGTTTTCATAACATTTGTGACCTAAATGGCAATGCTGGCAGTATAAGTGGAACATTTTCATTTTCAACTTAAACAACAAGCCAAAAACATTTTGAGGCTCTACTTAAAGGGTTCAAAGCAATCAACAACAGTTCAGATGCTCTAAAATGTTTTCTGTAGTTTTAGACCATAGAAGTTGGATAGTTACAGATTTCAGATTATTATTTATAAAGAAATAATTAATTTAAAAATGTAAACTGACTAAATATGTTATGAAGAAGCTGCTACAAAATGTTGCTTTTCATACACAAAGTAAATCGAGCCCAAATTTTAATAACAACTCACTATAGATGGGATTTATAGAGCTTTCGGCTGACTCCGAAAATGAAAATTGCACTGACTTTTTAATTTTTTACCACATCTTATTAAAACTTGTCATTCATCCCAACAGTGACTGTTTGCTTGACATTTGAGAAGCATGAGAATGTTACAAAAATGCTGCACTGAGCACTTAGATGCTTTTTTGCAGTTGTTATAAAAAGAACACCACCATTTTAACCTTCTTGAACTAGTTGCCGCTCCAGTGGGTCCAGTGGAACAAGCTGACGTACAAAACAAACACTATGTGAAAAGAGGAGTGAAAAGCAAGAGTGTTTATGAGGTAAAACGAGGAAGGCGAACATAAATAAAAAAGCAAAGGAGGCGAGTGTGAAGCAGCCATCATGAGTCAGGCTGTTGTACTCTTCACATGAATGGTGCTGATCAGAAGCTGCATGTCAGAGAAGTGAGCTAATGATGTCTATGCCATAGAATTAAGACCAGTAGAACAAACTAGTCACACAACAAATCCAACAAACTGTCACTGTCATTGATAATAATAGAGACAGGCAAAGTGGCATTCCCTTTATATACTGAAGTTACACATTCTTGTGCATGAACTCAAGTGGGTTTTGCTTGAATGTTAGGTTGAATCCAATTATGACCTGTTGAGTGATCTGCTCCATTCCAAATTTCTCATCAAACTCAGTCCATTACACCTCCAGAAAGGTCAACACTACATTGCCCTCAGCTTGCACAAACTAAACCCCCCACCAGCTCTCAACTCACTCATCCAGACCAAAAGCCATAGCAGTATGAGTAATATATTGCACGCATGTACTCTGATTATTACGATTTATTATAACACAGTGTATTGCAGAATTAGACAAATGGAGCAACCAACACTGCTGACCTCAAACAGTGCAGGGTCTTAATATTCATGAATCTCCTTTCCGTGTGACTCTGTGTATTTTATTTCTACATGGAGTCTGCTGGAACTGATTCAGTCTCCAGTGGACCAGAGGATCCAGACTAGTCTGACTGCTTGTGACTCATGGCAAGAGGAGGCGAGAGACGGAGAGAGAGTGGCGAGTATGACCTCCAGTCCCCCCTCCATCCATCCCTCACCATTCATCCATCCATTC
The DNA here is from genome assembly GCF_022539595.1 of Amphiprion ocellaris. Taxonomy (NCBI): domain Eukaryota; kingdom Metazoa; phylum Chordata; class Actinopteri; family Pomacentridae; genus Amphiprion; species Amphiprion ocellaris. The sequence goes on from NC_072770.1 coordinate 34,098,729, forward strand.
TTAATAGGATACTCTAACCTGGCTGTTTAACACACATTAACATCACAGCTCCCCTCAGCTGGAAGTCTGGCTTTGGATGCTTTTGGCTATAATGGCCTGTTTGGAGGGCCTAATCATATATGATGGAGTGTCATTTTGTTGATTTGACACAGATGTAAAATGTCTGGACATATATGAAATGTAGCGAGATGAATTAAATAATGCTTGCAGAAATGCAAACTGAAATTTCTGGGATCTTTAATTATATAGAACTAGGACCAATGTCATTCATGTTTTCGACTGACTTCAAACTGTTGTGCCCAAACATGACTGAATCACGCGGCAATGAATGGATCTGGAAAGTAAGACCAAAATGGAAGTGCAAAAAGTACAGTTCCTCAAATGGCCACTTGAGGCTGACTCCAAAGGGGAGTCAACTTCCACAGATTCCCATGTTAAACTGGCAAACTTTACAGCAGAAATAAACATATTTGTAGCCTGGAACAAAAACTTTTGTGATCTTTATAGATAATTTCCCTGTTCATGATCACCGTGAGGGGAGCGGGGTTGCATAACTCACATATTTAGATTGTATTAAAGCTTTATAGTTTGCATAATTAAGGGCCTCTTGTATGTGAGAGGTAGGTGCCATCGTAGGACAGTCCATGGCACAGAGGCATTTTCATGGCCTGCCTTACATTCATTCTTATCTCATTTTCGGATTAGCTGCAAGATAGAAGAACTGAAGCACAGCCAGGATGACCACAGCTGGACTCCACACTGGGCTTTGCTAAGGGAAGGTTTGCTCATCTTTAGAAATGGTTAATGGACCGAACAATGTTTTGTGTATAGTGGAGGCCTTTTTGTAATATTTAATGACGAGGTTGTAAGTGTTTATCTAAATTGCAGAGACACAGATAATATAACTTTCCTTTTTCTTATTTACTTTTCATTAGTTACACTATTGCCTGTTCTGCTATGACAAGTCAAAATGTCTGCCACAAGAAAAGTCATTCTGGAGTACTGCCTGTCAGTGTAGTCGTTGTGAAAAATCAAATCCCACACTGTGGGTGCAGCCAGTCTACTTCTTAATTACGTATAACAGTGCAGCCAAAGCCAAACCAGTGCTTATTTATTCCATCCACGTTTTCAGCTTATCTATTAGATTTTGTTTTTACTCTGCAATAGATTCAATTTCAACCTGTATAATACTTAAAGGAATATGTGAGCAAAAGTAAAATTACTAGTTAAAAAATACCTCAAAAGAACACAAAAAACTGTGTGACAGAATCAATACTGAATGTAATTTGTCACCCCATATGTGCCTGGTAGTATAGAAGCTATACCTGCAAAAGGATACTAAGACATGCAGTGTTGGACAAAAACAACCAGGAAAAGATAATAAAAGTTGGAGGAGCTTGGAAACAAATTTGTCAGAGTTACAAGAGTAAACACTTGCTTTTAAATTTTACATACAGGCAGTTTTAAACACTGGCGTGTCTTTGAACCTATCATTACTATAAGGTCTGCATACTGTTGTCTATTAGGGTTCTGGACCACTTTCAGTCAAACTAAATGAACTAGCTGTTAGTTACTTTGCACCAGAACTACAATAAAAAGACAGATGACAAATGATTCCCCCCTGCTTTGACTACCTTTGAATTATCTTTTCTGCTTTTGACTCACCATTATCTACCGTGTACTTACAGATCATCCAATCTTTCATCTATTGCTCTTTTTTCATCTTTTTACTATCTTTGAAATCTTTTCAGTGTGTGTTTTATGCAGTACTTCTGAGTTAATACTTTTACTAAAAGGACTCTTAATTGTCTGTGTATGAAATATGCTGTACAAACAGCACTGACCTCCATAAAATTAGCTGTTGAGTAATCCTTTCAAGTCATTCAAAAAGTCTAGAGTGAATAAATGTCTTGGAAGCGGGCGTACATTAGTGGACAATGGGAAGTGAAAGAGAATTGAAGCCACATTGTGCAAAATGTGGACGAGTTGAAAAGCAAATTGATGTAATTATCTCTTTACAGTGACATCAAACAGCGTACATCTTCATATTTTATCAATACGTCTTGTATAAAACACTTTCGTTTAATGCAAAAGTTTCATTCCTTTAAAGAAATGCAGCGTTAGCGACAAAGCTTTAAAATAATTGACACTGTCACATAAAACACAACAGCCCGATGCAAGCAATGAAGTAAGACAAGTTCCCGTGTTGTTTATCTATTAATGATGAATCTCCATTTACTGAGTGCAAAATTAAATGAAGTGCTGCTTGACACCGAGTTCATTAATCTGTAACGAGAAACAGTGGGAGAGTGGTTATTGTAAACACGGCTCCCTGTTGTTAAGTGGTTATGGTTGACGAGCGTAATGATGTTAGTTTTACATTAACTTGATAATATTCTCTCCCAGAGGTGCTTCAAAATATGCCTCCATCAGACAAGACTGTGATGAAACTAATTCTTAATGGTGTTGACAGTGCGTTCAGTTATGGGAGATTTTTTCCCCTCTCTTTCTTCTTTACTTTTTAAGATTTCATTTTATAATTGCATTTTGTGTGCATGTGAAACCATAAAAGGAAAAAAAAAGAGAGAATTGAAAATGTACTACTGCTACATTGTTGCTAACATTAATGACGATTAACGGATCATCAAATTTATTATCCTCCATCCCCTGAGGACAGTGAATGTCTATATAAGGTTTCATGGCAATCAATCCAGCAGTTTTTGATATTTCTGGAATCTAAACATTTCATTGTATACCACATGAATGAAATCCAACATTACTCCAAAACACAAACATGATGATATAAAAAAAGAGATTTTAATTTGCCCACACAGCTCCAATGACACATTGGTCCCTATAAATTACAGTTTTGGCCTTACTGAATTTAAATCTTAGAGTTGTTTTTGGCTGCATTGCATTTCTCAGCTCATGTTTGATTAATGTGAAACTTGTGATTTCCACCACCTACGGGTACATGCACTCTGGTGCATTCAGGGTTGAGCAAAAAACCAGCAATTAATCTGTCACTTTCAAAACAAAGTCCTTTGTGTATCACAGGGGCCAGCGGGTGACCACAACAAACGCACCATTGCGGCGCACACAATTCCCCGTGCTCCTGCTGCACGGTTACCTTCAACAAGCCCAGCGTTTAGTAATGAGTGTTATTGTTCCAGGGGGAGACAGGGGCTCCCCTGGTGTCCTGACTGAATGGCCTCCTTTGGTTTACTGCAGGTTGCTGCTCTCTTCTCAAGGCGTATGATTAATGGTTACCTCCGCTGATGTAGGTCAGCAGTGACAGCATTATTATAACATTATGTGAATAGACTGCCATTATTTATTCTATTAAAATGAGTTGTACATCTGGGAATATTCAGTACGTGGGTACAGGTCTCTAAGTAACACTCAATGACAGCATATTTTATAAGAAAACAGGGATGGGCGTGGTCTGTAGAACATTTATCTCAGTCTTCTACTGGTGTGTCACATTTATTTGAGACCAATCCTTCATTAATGCCTGTGGTTGGTAATAAGCTAAAATTGTCATAAGAGAAATGCATTTCTTAGACACTGATATTTTGGATATTGTGAGCTATCCACAGAAATGCAGAAATGTGCCTCAGTAGTTTAGCTGGTGCCATCATTCTGTTGTCTTGTGGGGTATGTTTTCACAGTAATTATTGTAAAACTAGAAAGCATTGTTTAATTTTTCAATTTGTCTGAACAATGGGGTTCAAATGTTTCTGTAAAATTACTGCATTCCAATAAGACTCAGTGCAATGACCCCTGTAGTTTCTTTTCTTTTCTTTTTTTTTTTTTACTGGATTTCACGGCAAAGTCATAAGTTGAATTTATGAGTTAATCATAATTTATCTCATATTAAAAAAACACACAAAAAACTTGGAATTGTGCACTAAATACAACAAAGGTAAGGCCAAAGAAATAGTGGTTTTCTAAGTGAATACACATCAGGATGTACAAATGCTGGTGTCTGAATGAAAACAGTTCAAGTCTGCAAACAACAACAACAAAGCTCATTTCAGATACTGGTGAGATTTGCTGCATGATATAAATACAGCAGCTTTGAAGACTGAGGCCTGAAGGATCCTCAGCAGATTCTCAATGATAATTCTAAGCTGATGTCTTGAGCCATATATTGGTTAGCGAACCCATGTTTGAACCGCTTTCCAAAAAAAACGATAGCCTAGTCATTACAGTTTAAGAAAGCAGGCGCACTACAGAAAGCGAGCGGTTTTCAATCATGTGCCATTGAGGCTCAAGAGGCTACTGGTTTCCGTTCCAGCCAACAGTCGACACTATAGCAGCTGATTTCACTGATTGCAGTTTCACACTGAGTCACCAAGCATTAAGGCTTTCAGTATGTTCATTTTGGAGTGTTTTTAAATATATCTGTGATGCTGATGAGAAAGAATAGAAAAGAAAGAGTAAGATTACCTAATATTCAGCATGCATATCACTTAAACGAGGCAACATTAATAGCTTCTTTTGTACATTATTGGCACAGTTTGTCATATTGCCAATCGTTCTTTCTAGCCAGTAGTGTCACCTGATCTTTCCCCGCAATCAGTCCTCTCAGTAGTTACAACACCGGGTCACTGCTTGCTATTTAAAAGCATTAGCATTAGTTTTCTTTATTCTGTTTGTTCACTGCGTGAATCATGCACTGCTTTTTGCTTGTTGCCTCTGCTGTTAAAAAGAAACTTTCTGATAAAGTAAACTTTTGTTTTACTGGCCTTTTTTGTGTGAAACTTTTGGGACTTTTATTCTGAGCTGTGACAGTTACACTGCAGGCTGCATGCCATGTGTTTCTATGTATGCTGATAATCTTCGATGTAGGTTTTAAAGGTTCGTAAGGCCTCCATTGCTGTAAGCGGAACAAATCATTACTTATATACAGTTACAACTTTTTCACTTTCATATTAATGAAACTGTCCAGCATTGAACAGGTCTGACTGTATCCCAACTCTCACAAATCCAAAGGATTACAGTTATTCCTGATTCAGTAAAAGCTGTATGCACATGATTTTCTCATTATCTTTGTTCTGTCTTAGTTTAAGATTGAGGAGAGGGTGCAATGGAATAAGACAAACTTTGTCTGATTCTTTTGGTCATCAGACTGACTATTCCTATGTTAAGTTTAAGGTGCTTTCGTCGTTTCTCACTTTCCGTAATAATCTCTCAACATATTGTAATTTGTGCCTGATCTGGGAGGAAACTGGACTTCTGCACCTTCAGAAAGTCTAACCTGTGATGAGATACTTTGGCTAATCACAGTCCTCTCAAAAACAGGCTGTTCCTATCGGAAATTCTAAAAATGTAGATGCTGGTGCAAACTGGTGCTTACACTAAAAAGCCACCGAAAAAAGGGACAACAAACGTACCAAAAAGAGTCGAGAAGAGATTGTGATAATAAAAGCAATAAAACACATGTCAACATCAGCAAAGAGCTGCAGGGAGGGAAATTTGTGATTGCAACAACCTTGCATCAGGGTTAGTTTGGATGGGGTTGTAAGAGATACTTACATAATCAGTGTAATACCTACACTGTAGCACTGCAGCTGGGGTCGACAGTATTCTACTGTTTCTTTACAGTGTGATTGTAATTTACTTAAACATTCAATTATTCTATATTTTAAAACAGTAATCTATAGTAAAATATGAAGTTCACAGTTTAATAGTGCAACAAGCTTTTTAAGTAATATACTGTAGTATTTACACTGTAATCAAATGTATTTAATGTATAAACACTGCTGTAAATTGCATACACACATAAAAATGCATATATGACTTGAACAACTTAAAGAATAAATTATCTTTCTATGGATTGGGAAACATGCAATGGCAGCAATGTATGGCAAACTGTAGCCTATGAAAACTTCAGTTAATTTTGAGCTGCTTGACAGAAGATTATCAATACTTTCATCTATTCTATTCTGTTCATTTATTCTCCATTTTGAGAGCATTGTCTGCCTGCTGCAATGGGATGCTGACCTCAAGCCACACAGACTAACAAATTATTTTGAAAGTGTAAAGGTCAGACATAATTTTACCCCTATGCTCCCTGGCTTGCAGGACAGTGGTCACTTTGGGCCATGTTTATTTTAGACAAAATTTGCCTGCGGAGAACATAACTCATCTCTTTAAAAATAACAATACAACCAGTGTCCTTGCCAGTTACATCATTAAACATGTTCAACATCACATGAATCATCACCTGGACATTAAGCAGGAAATCTATCCTCAAGGAAAACTCAAAAACACTGTCCTGTCAAGCAACCTATTCCCACCACTTAGCTAAATGCATGGTTGCATGTCAAAAGTTCTAGTCAAATTATGTAAATAAACATTTTAAATTGTGAACACTATTTTAATGGGTTGGGTAGACATATTAAGTTTGGTAATTGCATTGTCTTAATATTGTGTGTAGGTCGGACTCATATTTCTGCCTTGCTTGACTTAAAACAAAATTCTAGTTGTGGCAACTTAACGAAAGTGTTTTGATAACTTAATTTTCTTCACTTTGCGGTCAGGATTTAAAATCTATTTCCATATCTATTGACCTCAGAGAAACCTAAATGTTTAATACGCCAACTTAAAAACTTCATAATGATGGCAATTTAGTACATAAAACTTAAAAATATCTTTTAAATAATATGGAAATACTGCTGAAAGTTTATATTTTTGCAATCAATCATAAGTAAGTGGTAATTAAAAATAACCCTTGTTTTGGGAGGAAAAGGTATTTTTTCTAACTCTATGTACTTTTTCTTTTTTGGGGGTTAAATTTAATTTCATTAGAAGTTGTCATAACTCAAAAAAAATCCTGCAAACTGAAACAGCGTTTGAGTGTAATTCAACAAATGCGTTAATAAAGGGCAGACTTTGACACAAACCTTTCCTTCATACAAACAGTGTTACTTTCTTTTAACTATGACCACACCTGCTCCTCAAGTAGTTATTATTTAAACCATGTTAACCAAGGTCCCCTCACCTTAAGGGATTAGTTTAACAGTTAAGAGTTAAATGAGAGACCATGTCTTAGGGCAAAGACTGGAAACAGGGGGAAAAAAGTCAGCCTAGCTCTTTTCAAAGGTAACAAATTCTGCCTTCCAGCACTTTTGAAGCTCGGTAATTAGCATGCTTTATCTTTCTTTGTTTAATCAGTACAAAAACTAAAATGTAAAAATGATACATTTGCATTTTAATGGGGGTGGTGGTTGGAGGGGGTACGTGCTGGACTCATTTTTTGGCCAAACGTCTCCACTGGTTGCTGGTCAAATGGCTTTCTTTGTGCTAAACTAAGTTGGCAGGCTGACGATCATATGGCTCCCTCATTTGCTCCTATTTGACTGTTGCTTTCATTCTTGCTTGATTAGCTCGTCTTTGTTCCCATTTTCATATTTAATTCATTCTGCTCATTTCTGCGTCAAAATAGGTCACGGGTCTAAAATCTTCAAACCTGCAGTCTCCACTTGTTCATTCTATCCATGTACAACTGTGTGCCTTGATGTCAACCTTTGTTTTCTACAGTAACTATACATTTTATTTGTGCAGAATACTACACAACTCTGCTTACAATCATGTCACAGTCCAGTTGAATGTCATTATTCCTCGGCTGCTGTGAAAACCGTCTTGATATATTTACTTTTCAACGCAAGGTCAACACCACATTTGAATAATCTCAAATCCCTCATCCTCCCTATTGTCATGATAAACAGTCAACATAAAATATGCTGGGTGCTGTACTGAATAGCACACGGTTGCCATTTCAGGATGACAGTATTCATTGTTAAGGTGGAACAAAAGCCATAAAAGGTAATAAGGAAGTGTCTACTTGTCGTTTTTTTTTTTTTTACAGCCAAGATCTGGGCTCAATCTGCCGCACAACAAAACGCGATAAATCAAACTGTCAATCTGTAGAGCAAAGATGAATATGATTGCACAGTAAGAATCACTGACTCTGAGTGTGTGACAGGAAAAAGAGTGAGAGTGTATGTGTGGGAAAGATGGATATGTGTATATTTGCCTCATGGGTGGTGGTCATGTAATATGTTTTTATCTGTAAATTCCTGTCTGTCTGTCTGTGTGTGTGTGTACGCTGGATTCATTGCCGTAAACCCATCTTTATAATTGTATTTAATGTAAACTACGTAGACGATACTGCATGTGTCTGCATCTGTAACTCCGCTCTGGAGGTTTAACACAAGATTCTGCTCCCATGCAACCACAAGAGCATTAGACAGGTTGACCACTGATTCTGGGCGATAAGACATAGCTTGCACTCAGCAAAAAGAAGTGTGATGAGGTCTGGACTCCGCAGCTCTTCCACCAGACAAAGAATAGCATTCTTTTCTAGACCTCACTTTACACACTGAGGCACACACTTGTCACAGTCACAATGGAAAGTGCCTCTCCAAATCTGTTGCCACGATGCTGAAAGAAAACTGCTGTCCCAAATAACCCTGTCTGCTGTCAAATAAGATTTCCCTTAATTATAGCAAAGTGGCCGTAAAAATTAAAACAGTCCCTGATTTGTCCACGTACTGTAGTTTGACCATTAAATATCTGTATGTACACTGCTTTTTGAAGCCGTTCAGAAGGATTTGATGACAAATTTATAAAAGGAGTGGCCCTGCTGTCATGGAACTGAATTAACTGCAACACAGCCAGTAAATGGAATAAAATTGTTTCAAGTGCTGTTTACAAGATAATGAATGCATTTAAACTCTCTGCGGTGAAGATACTTGCAAAAAGAAAAAAAATAGACTCTTCTCCTCTGCTATCTCTTTGTTAAATGCAGTAGCTACAAAACTGTGACCAACAGCAAGTGAGCAAGTGCCACTTCATATGAAGCAGGGGAGCTTATTGTTCCTGGTGAATGCATTTTGTGCCAGAGGAGAAGTAACTCATACTATTTTAGTTGCTCAGTTTGGATTACGGCAGCCTCATGTCACCTTCTCTGTACACATAAAATAATCTGTCCTCTGGGTATTTGCTTATTAACTCAGATGCACTTGCAAAGTAAATAAACTTTATATGTTCATCATAGAAAAATAGAAAAAAAAATAGCACATAGGAAGTAGAAAGTGACAATTTTCCTTGAAAACCACAAACAATAATCACTTTTTTCTCACCCGTACCCGGGCAAAGACAAAGAACCCTTCCTCAGTCGATTCTTTGGCATGTCTTCAAACATCATTAAAATTTGTTACGATTATCTGTCATTTTACAGCATTTGTCACAGTGCTCTGCCAAAACACTTTTTTCTCTTCCTTTTTTTTTTTTTGCAAATGCAAAGAAAACCAGACATAGCAAATCTATTCTTCCTCTTCCCCTACTTCCTTTTTCTAAAACATTACTGTAATGAACTGGCATGAATGACAAGAAGGCAGTGTAGTGAGAAGCCTTTTCCTTGTCTCCATTAGCAGGTCCTATGTTTCCACAGAGGCATCAAAGAGAGAGGAGCAGGAGAACGCAGGGGGGGAGGCTGGCTGAAAGCTTCAAGCTGCACACAGAGATAAAGACCAGACATATCTGCAAGTGTGCGTGTGTGTGTGTGTGTGTGTGTGTGTGTGTGTGTGTGTGCATGCATGTGTGTGTGTGAGGGATTAGGCTGACTTTGACTGGCTCTGCTCCATTGTCACAGCAGCTCCTAAGAAGCTGCACACTGCCACATGACGGACAGGGCTTGGAATTGCACAGATAATGGCTGCCTCCTCTCTGTCTCTGTCAAATACACACACACACACACACACACACACACACACACACACACACACACACACACACACACACATACTGTATAGTGTCTGTGTGATAATGTCTATTAGTCCCAGGACCCTCGAGCTTTACAAATTTGTGTGACTGAGAAAACATGCATTATGGGCAATAAAGGTCATTGGCTCTCGAAATTGTGCAGTCACACTGTATACATGTGATGCTTTCATAGTGTGTGTCTGTGTGTGTGTGTGTGTGTGTGTGTGTGTGTGTGTGTGTGTGTGTGTGTGTGCTTATCTCTATGTGCTTGTGCACGAGAGGATTGCTAAGACACGCAGCATGTATATTATGAGAGAAAATGGTACAAGGTACATGTTTTGTGTTTCTTTTTATGATTCTGTGTGTATTTAAAAAAAAAATGTTAAACACCAAAGAGAAAAATAGACTAAGCAGGAGTGAAATGGCACCTAAGAGAAAAAGGCTAAACAAATTAGGAATAAAGATGCTTTGGAGGCATCAAAAAGTTCAAAAAACAGCTCAGATTAAGCTCCTTCTTCTTCTTCTTTTTGTACAACTGCATTACTGTACAACCCGCTTTAGGAGTTTACTTCTTTGCTTTAGTTAAAATGACATAAGCTTGTTTCACTGGTCGGACTTTTTAATGTTTGACTAAAAAAACCCTCTGCTAAGTCCCGCAATGCCTGACCATCCTCATTACCTTCATCACTAAATGAAATCAGCGGTGACACACACTGTGTAATAGTTCTGTGATGTAACCAATGCGGCTGCCAGAAGGAACTATGTGCGTGCTGAACATCCATCGCTACTGCTTCTTTACTTTATGATGAGGATCTTCCTGACGTAATCCAGTAGGTTGAATCTAAGGCCAAGAGGTTATCGATCAACAATCATGTTATCAAATCTATATGGTTAAAATGTTGCTTCTGAATAGCACATTTTGGAGGACATTGAGACATTTGGTGATTTGCCCCAGAATGATGGATATTCTTACCTTGATTTGACAAATAAAAAACTTGCTGTAGGATATAAAGGCTACACGGTCACGTATTTATTGATAAAACATAATGATTTCACATCTAGCCACAACAGCAACCTCTGTGTCCTTTGAGTTGTGGTGTGGGACCTCTGTTGAATTAACTTGTGGATGCTCGATCAGATCTGGGGTCTTTTGGAGGTCAGATCAGGCTCTTTGTTGTGTTCCTCAAGTCATTCCTGAGCAGGTTTTTGGCTGTGTCCTGCTGGGGGAGGCCAGTGATGTTGGACTCTACCATTACAAGGTGCACTTGATCTACAAAAACATTTGGGTGGGCGGTTTGTGTCACAGTAACATCCAGGAGAATGCCCATGTTTTCCCAGCAGAACACTGGATAGTAATGTGCTGATCGACCTCATTCACTGTTATGTGGGTTTAACGTTGTGGCCAATAGGTGTATGTGTATTTCGTTTTTTTATATGCTTCAGCATTAGTTTGAAAAATAAATTCACTAAAAATCACGTACAATATGTGGAGGGTTTTCATGCAATAGCAAATATGATGCCAAATGAAACTCAGCAAGCCCACTTCCCCCCAGTGTTGTTTCATTGTATCAGTATCCTCATCCTTCAGATGCTCATCATATATGGTTCCATGAGCAGTGTTTGACATGCAGAGTACTACAGATCTCAGACTCTCCGCCTGAAAACACATTTCGGCCTGCCAGCAATTGCGTGACAGCAAGCAAACATCAACGTGACTAAAATTTCTTCTATGATGTTCTTGCTAGACGTCCTTTTCTCATAACTTTACTACTTACATTTATATCTCAGCTTTCAGAATTTTTATATAATAAAGTGGATTCATAATGATGTGTTGGATGATGATTGTTTAATTATTTTTTTTGGACATTGTGAGATTGCAGGAAGTAGTTGGGTTGGATTCAGCATGAGTCGGATGCAGTCCTGGGGGTATTTATTACTGTCCCTTCAAATAAAACAGCAAAGAGGAGATACAAAGTTTCTGCAGGACAATGACGGCATTCTTGGAATTTATCATCGCCCTACGCAGTACTTAACTATTATTCCATGCACTCTGGTGTAAGGATGCTCTTTCAAAAGTGAATTGTAGAAAAAATATATGGAACTGCAAAGATCTGTATACCCAGTTTGATTCAGGCATGTAATGTAAAATAACACGTTAGCAAGTTGGGATTTAATCACTGATTATATGAAATGATACTTTATAACATGTATTCAACACTTGACGGAAAACAGCTGCCAGTATCAGGACTCAGTCGAGTTATCTGGTTTATGTGGAGAGGAAATTGCATCAATGAGGCAACAGACGTGCTAGTGCACACGCTTTATGCGTGTTCTTTGTATGTGCGTTACGCTTTATGTGAGTTATTAAAGCCGAGAAACTGTTAATGGAGCTATTGTCAAGTGTTGGAGCTGCATGTGTGTCTGCGTACAATGCACGGCTATGTGTACCAATATCTATACATGTCTGTTGTGTGTGTGTGAGAGAGAGAGAGTGAGATAGACAGAGAGAGGGCAAAGCTTTTGTCTGTGTCCAGTGTAGTGCATTATTCTTCATTAGAAACAGATGAGTGACTCTGTCTATTCCAGGACTGCCCCTGGGTTCAAGTCAATCCACCACCCAGGCACCCACTCAGAGACACACACACAGACACACATGCACTCACATACAAATTCACATTAAGCACCGTGTCTGCCAAAGACAATGAGAAATGAGACTGAGTAGAAATTAGCATTTTGGAGTTGTACCTTGGCCAAAACAGCGGTTTAATTCCTGTATTTGAATAAAGACATTAGATATTAAGGTGCACGAATGGCCTCTGTTATTCATTAGATTCCGATGAATAACAGCAGGAGGTAAACGCTCAACTTTGTCATGCCAAAATGGCCGATAAAGTGCAAATAAGTTGTATTGTGTGAGTAACTTTTAATTAGAAACTCCTATAAGTTATTAAACTTTTAATATTATTTAGATTTTTGATGGAAGGTTTTACAGACATCTGATCTTTCAATTAGCCTTTTTGACAAATAATCTCAAAAGCAATTAACCTTTCTCAAAAATATATGAATAAGTGTAATTTGGACACTTTTACAGATTTATATTAACTTAACGGCAATCCAGATCATCACTTTCAGACCATTAAAAATAAAAATGTAAGTGTTTGGGTTCATGTGCAAAAATAGCTCAAGAATCCAGTCAGCCAGTTGTAATTCAGGACAGGTTTTACTGAGGTATAACTGCAGGAATATAAATTGAATTTCAGGATGGACAGAGCTTCTCTGCTATCTATCGGACGGATTTGACTTAATATTGCCTACCTCCACATTGCCGGCTATTTGTTGGATGGAATTATCCAATATGCTAACACCTCACTTTTTGTGCAGAGTCAGGACGGATAAGACGTTGGTTTGTTTGGAGGTTTTTGAAGGAAATTTTTCAACTGTAAAAATGAATTCCTAGCTCATCAGTATGCAGCATAATGTGCTGAGCCGGGATATGAGACATTATGCCAATAGCTCTTTAAAAATATATATTTTAAATTACTCGGTTCATTTAAAGTAAGCGCAATACGTTACTACGTCATACTGAGAACAAAATGCGAGGGACCCAATTGCTTACAGTACGTTCAGCTGTGTGCATCAAAGCCTGCACATGCATTTACAATAGGATTCCTGCACAAGAAGACAAAGAGGTGAATTTGACTTCTGTAGAACCCACTTCATTGTCAAACTGGCACCAGTGTAGAGAGAAAGACAGACGAAGAAAGACAGACAGAAAAAAAAAGAGACAGAGGGAAGAGAGCCTGTATGGGGGAGAGCAGATTACATAAGTCCTTCACCTCACATGCCTGACTATGTGACTGCAAAATGCCCAAGAGACTGGGGGATGGAGGAAGGCAGCGAGGGGAGAGGACGTGGGGGAAGCGGAGTAAATTGGAGAAAATTAAGTGGAAGAGGGGAGAGAGGAGGGATTTGAGAGGGAGAGGGAGAACAAGTGAGCTGGAGAGAGAGAGAGAGAGAGAGAGAGAGAGAGAGGGAGGCTGATGAGAGGTTTATAAAAAGGAAAGTGAAGATGATGTAGAGGGCGTATGAAGTAGGCCTCTGTCATTCTAGTTAATGCCAGTCGCCTCGCCTCAACAGCGGGAAAAAGACTGCAGCTGAAGAGGCCTCTGATATGCAGCCTGACAAAAGCACTTATCAGATGCAGCACTGCTTGAAAAATGCTGACGTGCCGACAAAATGTTGAAATCAAGTCAACTGGAAGGCAGATTGATGGCCTTATTCAAATTGTCTGGCTAACGTGACGTGTCAGAGAATGTGTTTTGTAATCAGTTTGGAGTCGTTTTGGAAATTGCTGCATTTACCCTGCACGTTCTAATTAAACAAAACACAGTTTCAATCATGTGATGAAGCATAGTTTCGCATTACGAGAAAGAAAAAGCTCAATTTTTCCTTTTATGTCCTGAAGTGGTTTTAGATAAATCTGTGTCCACATAAGTGTTGGAATTACATGTTAGCATAGTTTCCTTTTTAAAGAGATTTGGTTCATGCTGCACAGCGGCTGTTACAAATCCAAATCACTAGAGCTGCTAAGGATTAAGTGTCTTGCTCAAGGACACTTCAGAAGGACATGCTTTATTTTCCTTCCCCCCTCCACTGGGGGGAATGTAACTAAATACATTTTCTCAAGTGCTCTACCTAAATACGAATTCAAGTTAATTTTACCTGCATTGATTTCCGGTGCATTCTACTTTAAAACCCTGCAGGGCAGTTCAGAAGATTATTTCTATTTACTACACTACAGTTGTTTGACACTTATATAGACTAGCATTTTTACTCAATTATGATGTACTCTTTTTGTAAGTTTGGGCTTTGGATTATTTTTGGTTGGGATTTTTGTTGTTTTTCATTCACAAACCAAACAATTATTTGATTTATCACAAGCATAGTCGCGATTATATCTATATTGGCATTAAATTGAATAATTAGAATTTTTCTTTCAGTAAAATTTACAGCGCAGGACTATTTGTTATGGTGTGGTATTAGTATTGTTATTTTAGAATCCCCTCAATGACCTGCTACTACTACTACTCTGCTTTGAATAACAATTTGAAAGAAGACATTCTTAAAATGGCACCAAAATCTTGTGTCTCATTGAAAAATCCAGAATCTATGAATTGTGCAATATTTTTTTCTTTCCAAGGTGTAACTAATGCACACAAGTTGTGTCCCACTTCACTGAAGGTGCATTCTTGTGTGTGTTTCAATGTGAAACTTAAGTTGTCTATTGGATCAGTATTGGCTTGTAAACTAGTTATCATGTTAAAATCCCTGCTTGCATGTACACACAGTTTATTTTAGAATAGTTCAGGTAAACTTTCCACTTTTGGAGGATTTCTGAGTGACGCGGGGTTTCAAGTGAATGCTCTGGATCTTTCTATGAAACTAAACGATTGAAACAGGGAGGAAAGGAGGCTGAAAGGAAGAACATATGAGGAGGAGTGAAGGAGGAGGATGGAAACAGGGTCAAGAGGGAGGAATAAGAGGATGGAATAAATGAAGGTTAACTACTCTTCCTGCAGTGGTTTGAAGAGTTCCTCTGCCTGAGTGTAATGATTGGCAGCCTGGGGTTTGCTTCCCCATTGTTTTTAAGGTTGACATTTGCATCTGATGAGTTTGTGAACAGATGATGAACAAAACGTAGCAAAGTCAACTCCCAGTGCAGCAGACTAAATCCCTCATGTGAAGGGAGATTTAACTTGTGAGTGTGATAGTGGATATTATCTGTCTGGATATGGGTTTGCAAAGGCTTTACAAAAGGTTATGCTGACACCAGCCACCGGTGAAAAGCTTTAATTTGTGTGCTGAGCGTGTCAAGATGACACAAGCACGATGGTTGCTACACTGCCAGGATTAACCTTTTTGGTGGAATATTTCAGTCGATACAGACCCAACCAGCAGATGTCACTGCTGACCTACAAAACACAGGCACAACTGCATCGATTTTGAGTGTTTTGGAGGGAAAAAAAATCCCAAAAGAGACATGAACCTTGCTGTTTGTCTTATACAAATATAAATTTAAACCGTGCTGATATTTTTAGTAAACATTTATGGTTGGATCATGTAACTGTAGCGAAAGAAAGTGATAAATATGCAGTTTAAGGAAACTATTTATGGAAATCAGTAGCTTCAAAACTAAATATGATGTCAGTGACCAATGAATAATTTCCATTCCATGCATCCGGCTCAGTTTTACAGATGTAATCATCCCACGATGCGCTCTAACTGGCCTGTTTCTTTCCCTATAATCTGTAATTAAGGACTATTGTAGGTTCAAATAGATCAGATTGACCTTAATGAAATTAGGAAGACCTCTGACGTACTCATTCACGCACGCAAATTGGAAGACACACATTCTCACTTCCACTGTTGCACCACAGACACTACAAACAGGTGCACAAACACACACACACACACACACACACACACCTACACACAACATACAAAAGAAATCTGATTACTCTCACACAGCTGTGAAGCAGAAATAGAAAAAATCCTCACTGATGCACATTCACAGTTTGTCAGTTGAAATTTTCATTCTTGTATGTTTTGAATCAACCTGACTAAATTTTATGTGGATTATATAACATAAATAAAATCATAAAAATCCCTGTAGGCTCATTTATCCCACAGCTACCCCACTGATGTCATCTAAACCGCTTTCTTTTCCCTGTAGGAACTAGCTTTTTTTTTTAACCTTTCATCCAGAGGAGGTAAACTAAGTTTTCGGTTTGTGAGTAATGGCTGGCTCCCTGTTTTCATGAATAAATTCAAGCTGCCCAGGTTTTGACCACAAAGCAGCTTTACTCGACTACCTTGACGGTATTTGTTGAAAGCGGAGATTTTCCCAAAGGACTGCAGTTCAATATCTGATCTTGGGGAGAGAAAGACAATTCTGCCACCACCTACTGCTTCTTTCTGGGCAAATTTTCCATTTTAAGTTTAACATTTCCTCCTCACCTTATCTTCTCCAGGATCCACGCACACAAACTTCGGGTCACTTTCTTCAAACCTTCCGTCTCCTTTTCTTCTCATCCTTCTTTTCTCTCTCAACCTTTACGCCCTTCCTTCCTTCCTTCCTCCCTTTCTTTTCTTCACCTCCTCACCAGCAGCTTTTCCTGTAGGGGAGAGAAGAGACGGGGAATACTTTATCCATTATCTCCAGTAATGTTGAAATGACTTTGTTCGTGCATTTATTATGCAATACAAAAGTGATATTGACTTTAACAGCTTATTGTTACAACTCTGCCACATAAATGCAGATGTAACACAAGATGTAGCTGCACAACTAAAGGTTCTGCACATCCTCAAGGCCATTTAAGTACCACTCTGTCTTCACCAGACACTGGAATTTTCGATCATACAACAGCTACATTTCCATTTTACACAATAAATGCAACTTTAGACACCAGTTTTGTCACAGTCCACACTTCAGACATGCTTTATGCAGCCAACACTGACCTTGGGCCTCTTTACACATTTCAAGTCTGCAGCTGTCTGACTGCAAACTCACAGCTGCCACTCTCATGCTGGCGACAGGCTATTTTTCACAGCAGCTATTTTTTTTATTGTAGAAAAAAAGTGTAATTCTAACAGATTTTGGCTTCTCTCAGGCTGACGTTGAGCATGAGTGATGTTGGCGGTTTGCCACCAAACTCCACATGCTAGAGAGGTCATTTGTCTTACTCTAACAGGTACAACAACTGAGTGAGGATGGAGGTGTCATTGATGTACAGTCTGTACATGCCCACACAGTCCCCGAGGAGAGGTCTGATCAGCCTACTTTCACTGAAAACAACCGCGTGGGTGTAAAATAGGTGTAATGTATAAAAATGATCAGCATCACCGCTCGTAAATGTGCCCGTTTTAGCCACAAAGCTGACTCGCAGCTGTTGTCCCTCGGTCAGATGTTAAAATATCCATCAAAGTAGCGATAAAACACAACATTTAGAATGAGAACACGATAAAGCACGTGAAACAACTGAACAAGTTAAAAGGCTTAAAGGAGGAAGGCAATTAGGAGGCACAATGCCAGCAATTAATACAAAACTATGTTAAGCAGCACTATATCAGGCCAGGCATTGCAAACGTGACATTCTAATCACATTGCATTATAGAAGGCATAGATAGCATTAACAAATTGACTATGGACATTCATTCTTGACCTTTAGGAACTGTGAGCATAACTGATTAGAACTGGAGCTAAAATGTTAACCTTCCAGCATTCTGATGTTTTCAACCTCAGCTTTCTTTTCACAGTTAAACTTAATTCATTTGATAAGTGATAAAATGAATGCTTGACTCCTTTGACTGTAACACAATGAAATTTTAGAATATAGCTAAATAATACAGAGCACCTCAAAGTAGTTAAAATGCATTCCTTACTGGTATTTAAAATATCAGTAGAGCTAGTCTTTATGTATATGCTATTCTACTTCAATTACCCTCTGAATATATGACATTTACTGGGTCCAAATACTCTTGTTTGATATAATGTTTAAAATACTGTTTGAGTGTGATATGCCACACTGTTTTAATGGTAACAAATAAGACGGATGTTTCCTCCTGAAGTTCACATTTCTACTAAGGAGTTCTACACATTGGGCAAAATGAGTCATTTGTTATTTCAAGATAAAAGGATAAGTATCTCTGACTTTACAAAACTAATTGGCTAAGACAGAGTCATGCTGAACTACAGTTGCTCTTATCTTTTTATTGTTCTGCATTGTTTTCTTTGCAAAGACCACTTAGTGTTTTTTGTATTTATTTAAAAGTCGTTAAAAAAACAGAGAAGTTATGAAGACATCCACCAGTTGTGTAAAGTTGTAGATGAATGTAGTTACATTAGTCTTTGTATGAAACAAATCCATGGTGCACTTACTGTGTGTTTTTGTCATTAAATTTTTTCCCCTTGCATTGCGAGGTCAGAGCTACAAGACTGATCTGAACCTCAGTGAAGTTCTGCTTGTGATTTCCAACTATGGCTATATGAGCATGAAAATCAGAGTAAGCTTCACAGCACAACTCCCAAGAGCTCCGGAAACTTCTATTGACATAAGAACCCCACATAACAACCACAACAACCCCAAAGACTTCATTTTTCAATGTTTCTCAACTTCTTGAGCTGTAGCTTTAAAAAAAACAAAACTGTAACAAAGTTAACATACCGTGCATCATTTGAATGTTATTTACGACACCCTAAACGTTATCTTTCAGTTTTGAAATGTGTATCTTCTTGCAACTTAAAAATCGAATATATACAGAAAAAAATAGTTTTCTGACCCACTGAACTTTGCTCTGCAGTCGCCATGCTGCACACATACATTGTCCAAGCTGCAACAAGTCTCAGCCCAGAGGAGTCCAAGTTAAATCCCAGACTAATTCTCAGAATAAGCACATTAGCAGAGATATTAGTAGCCTCATCACCCTCCTGCTGTGTGATGAGCTGAATGTTATTCCACATGCTGGATTTTATTTATTTATTTTTGCAGTGTCTGTGCCTCTGGTAGTTCAGATCGCTCCAACAGGAAAACACACTGTTGGCAAATGTTACATCAGTAGAGACAAAACATCCTAATGGCACCCTAATAGGCATTTGTTTCTACAGCAACTGTTTTATCATCTGCTCAATACCAAGTTAAGTGTAATGGAGACATATTAGCCTTTGGCAGATCAGTATGGTTGTATTGTTTGAGGAGTCACAGTAGATTTTAAATTTGCTTGGAGCTGCTGTGTGAAGCTTTAGATACTGTGGGTTCAAGCTGTTTGTAACAGACATTGCAACATGTATTCACATTTAAATACTTTACAAATCAGTCTTTAAAAGTAGGAAGGCCCAGTGATACAGTTCTCAGTTCTCACTGTTGCCTCACAGATAGGAGGTCCTGGGTTGGGTGGGGTCTTTCTGTTTGGAGCTTGCATGTTCTCTCTGGGCCTGTGTGGGTTTTGTGAAGGCGCTAGGGGCTCCGGCTTCCTCCCACAGCCCAAAGACATGCGTGGTATATTATCTGACGTTTTCGAATTGGCTGTAGGTGTGAGAGCGTGTGCGTCTGTCTCTTTGTGTTAGCCCTGTGATGAGCTAGCCACCTGTCCAGGATGTACCCCAGCTTTTGCCTCATGTCAGCTGGGACAGGCTCCAGCACACCTGCAAACCTCCACAGGACAAATAAGGTATCATGAATGGGTAGATGTTTAAAAGAAAAGCCTAAACAAATGTCCAAGAACCTGGATCAAGAATGGTTGGACTAAAATTTTAGAGCCATACAACCCCTACTAACTTTCATATTCTGTACTAGATTAATGACAGTTTCTATTTCCTCTGGATTCATCTCTGAGAAATTCATCTGTTTTACACCTCAGCATGACTGCTATTCTTTCCATTGTTTATATTCGTGTGTGTGTCTGTGACTGTGTGACACATGACTAGTGAAACAAGTCATCCTATGTTCTGTGTAAAGCCCACACACTGGCAGTGGTGATACGCACAGTGGTGTGGGTGGACACACTGTCATAAGACAGCTGGTGAGCCATATAACTATATAACTCGAGGATTTTGCTTCACAGGTGAGGAATCAGTTGAAAAATATCCAAACTTCCCTGGAAACCAGGGCAGTAACACAACTTCACTTCAGGTTGCAATAATATGCTTGCTTACTGGACGTTGTGAAACACAGGCAGCTGCTTGAGTTCAAAACAAGCAGCAAGTGTCTTGAACTCTACTTTAGAACAACAGCAGGAAGACGATTGCCCTTCTTGGCACAAAAACAGGCAGAATTTCGTCATTTTAGCTTCTGTGTTGTGATTGGAGGATTTTAAGTGCAGGTCCTAACTCCCCTCGCTCTAGCACCAAATTTCCATAATATATCTGAAATAAATAAAACATTTATATAGTTAATGTATATGTTTTGCAATCCTGTAGAATTGCCCGTAGTCTGATAGCTTTTGGTCATTACAGTAATGTGCAAATTTCGTTAGAGGAAGTTGCTCAGTGCGCGCGTAACTGCGCAGTGAATCATGCGCTGAATCATGGCACGGCACATCATAACGCGCAATATCATATCAGGTGAAGCCCGATTCCAATAACAAGCCGATTTTTATGCCTGCTGTAATTCACATGAGCTTCAAAGTTCAGTCCAGAGACGGACAGAGAGAGAGTGAGCTTAGGAGGGACAGAGGGAAAGGAGGCAGACGATTTCTGTGCAGTTCAAACCTCTTGTGATTTTTCACCCAGGCTGGAATAAAAATAACTTTTGGGGGGAAATCTATGTGCATCCCTGGTAAGTCTGAAACTACTCGACTTTTACTGGCACTTACAAGCTGCAGAATGTTTTTTGGAATGCGCAACTGTTATATCAGTTCATTTTATTGTCCGGCTGTTGTTAAATAATATGCATGTTTTTGAATGTGCCAAAAGCGTAAAAGCTCGCATGTGTGATCCAGCAGCGGTTCAACAGGTGGTTCTCTCCGCACCGACTTGTAATATTTCGCATGAGAGCCATTATTCATTTGGATAGACAGGTTTCATCAGGTCGCAGCAGGGCACAAGAAAAGCAAGATTCAGCTCCATACCTGCTCTTTTGTAATGAAATCAGACAGGCAATGATTATTACTGATAATCATGTTGTGCAAATTACGGTTGGAGGAATATCCTGCCCTTCTCGTGTCTGATAAGTGAGCTGCGGAGACGCACAAAACGCGTCGCAGGTTTATTTCTGCTACTCATCCTGTTATTCTCGGTGAATTTGGTGACTAATAAGGGTCCCTAAATATTTGTGTTGCGGAGGCAGTTATTGTATAAACACATAGGCTTTACATGCAACGAGACAAGGGTGATTCACGAAGCCTTCTTTCAACTGAAAGCCAAAGTGATTTACGCAAGTGAGAAATCTTTACTAACCGTGGAGCCGCAATTAAAGTTTATATGAGAGGCTGTAAAATGGAAAGGTCAGCAAGGATACAGGTGGTTTACTTTGCATTTGATAATGTAAAGCAGATATTAGGTTTAAATGTGGCATACAAAACTACTTTGTGCAGCTTCTGTTGCAGCAGTTTGATCCAAAACACAGATTCTATTGCGCCCTGAAGCTGCAAGGTTTTCTGATAAATCCTCCAAGTGGAGCCTGTAGCCACAGAGCAGCGCCACAGTTCATTATCTGCTCCCAGTGCCATTGGTCTATCTGTCAGATTGAGGCTGTAAACACGAGGGCGACCCGACAGCCGAGTGTTTAGGGTGAATCCCTGGACGCAGATGCCCTGAACAGCGCGCAGTTGCGCTCTGGCACACCATTTGTTGCATGTCACCCCCTGCTCTCCTCACCATGTTCACTGTCTCTTTCACATACAGGCTCAGAAAATGCCCCCAAAAGAAATATTAAAGAAATGTAAACATGGGTGCTGACGGGAATAAAGAAGTCTTCATTCTTTCAGGCTTTATGTAATAATATTAAACCATGGTGACAGAATGACTCATTTTCTGAGGACGCGCCAGTGAAACCTTTCAGCACCCACTACTGTTATGTTTTTACCCACTAAACACTAAACACTTGTGAGCCTGGTGGTGTTTTTTTTTTTTTTTTTTTTTTTATAAATCTTTTCTCATCCTGCATGTGTGTCATCGGTGAGTAAGCAGACCAGACACAGATATACACAACAGAAAAAAGAGACGGAAAAAGAGACTGAAATGTAATGTCTAACATGGACTCTTTAGAAGTAACAGCCTTGAACCAATGGAAAATACAAATATTAAGATTCCTTAGCTCTACACCGAAATGTAAAGATCTATAATTTCAGGATTCCAGTGTTGGAAATTGTTAGTATCAACTTGTTTTCCCACTTGTTTCGTCAATTTGAGTGCAATTTCACATCCCTACCGGCAAAACTTTACATGATAATTCCATTTTTACAAGTCCAACTATTGCTATATAATGAGCATTGGAGGGCTATAATGGCAAAATAACATGTCAACTTAGACTTTAATCATAGAAAGACCAGCTATGTATAGGCATACCACCTGCAACCGTGACAACTGGTATATTTCAGACTCCTCTCCTAAAAATCAATGACCCAGCAGTTAAGGTAGGTGTTTTTGCAACAGCATTGACACATTTTAATACGAGACATCCCGCTGTGCTTTTCACATCGAAATGTGTTATCAAATATAGGCTTTTTATAAGCCCAAAGGCATGGATTTCAGCATGCTGCACAGGCAGAATATTAGTGGGTGCTTTCCGCCAGTGTCACAGTTTGTCTGCTGCTGTGTAGCTGATGGGATTTGCAGCTCTCCCCTTGTGTAAGTGTTAAAGAAAGCCAGCTGGACAGTGAAAGAAAAGGAGGGAGGAAGATTTTAGACTGTATTCAAACCAAAAAGGTAGAAGGATCACAGGAAATGTTGACTTTTTTTTTTGAATAGTAGCACTTGTGCTCAGACTGCATCTGCTCTTTTTTCTTTAGTTTATCTCCCTTCCATCTGTTTTCTTAAACATTGCCTCCAGACATGGTTTAATACTCTTCTTTGAATTATAATTGGTGTATAATATGGTTTTCTATGAAGAAACTGGTAAGAAACCCACTCGTAGTTTACTGAAGGGTAATCTGTCGTGTTATTTGTGTTTTTCAGATGTTAACAGTTTGGATTTATGACAAAATGAACAACAGATCAAGGATACACTGACTGGCACTAATGAAGGAATACAATTTTCAACTTACAAGTCCACTTATCATCATGCTTTAAGTGTTAGACTCACACTGAGCACCCTTGGGAAAGAGACTGATTAAAACCTAAGCGTGTTATGATCTTCTGGATCAGACACACTGGCCAAAGGCTCTGCATGATGTGAAGGGACCCTGCAGTGTCCGTCTCACCTAACATGATGGAATCTGGTCTGCCACCTTCCACAGACCCTCTACACATCGACAGCAACAACTACGTCAACGACAGCAACAACAGCTGGAGCAGCCTCCCTGATGGTGACTCACTAAGGAACAATCAGACCCTGACCCTTAGCGACCACATCCACAACGCCCTGCTGGGGGTCTTTCTGGGACTCCTTTCACTCCTAACCATCATAATGAACCTTCTCGTACTTTATGCCGTGAAGAAAGAGAAGAGCCTCCACACTGTGGGGAACCTCTACATTGTCAGCCTGTCGGTGGCAGATCTGATTGTAGGGTCCACAGTTATGCCTTTGAACTTGGTGTATTTGTTGGAGGATGAATGGAAGCTTGGACGGGCTGTCTGCCAGTTCTGGCTGATAATGGACTATGTGGCAAGCACAGCCTCAATTTTTAGCTTGTTTATACTGTGTTTGGATCGTTACCGCTCCGTCAGACAGCCGCTTAAATACCTGAAATATCGAACACGGGGAAAAGCTAGTGTGATGATTTGTGGAGCCTGGCTGCTGTCGATGATGTGGATTATTCCTATTTTGGGATGGAGATCTTTCACACATGTAGACCTTAAACCTGAGGAGGAGAATAAGTGTGACACAGACTTTCGTTTTGTCACTTGGTTTAAGGTTATTACAGCAGTTTTCAACTTCTACGTGCCCTTGATTTTGATGCTGTGGTTTTACACACATATCTACTTTGCAGTACGGCAACATCTAAGGGACAGAGAGAGAATCATTCATCCAACAGATTCATTTGCGGAAAATGAGAACGGACGAAATGCTCAAAGCCCTGAGAAAAATGACTCCAAATCACCAAAGAGGGAAAGTGAAGTTCCAATGAAACTATCTAAAAAACATCGACTGCTGGACCAGAACACCTTAGATCAGACATATTCCCTTGAAGAAGCTGAGAAAACCAA
Source organism: Amphiprion ocellaris (assembly GCF_022539595.1). Lineage (NCBI taxonomy): Eukaryota > Metazoa > Chordata > Actinopteri > Pomacentridae > Amphiprion > Amphiprion ocellaris. The sequence continues at coordinate 34,123,366 of NC_072770.1, forward strand.
AACTGCTGCGTCGAGAGCTCACCGAAAAATTGGTGTTAAGTGCCAACAGACATCATTGCTTACGATGACAACAAAACGACTCAGGAGGGCACGAAAGGATAAAAGCTGCTCCTTGTCACCTGAGGAGAGGCAGCCAGACACTGAAAATCCCTTGAATCAACCATCGGTGCCACAGGATGCAGTTTGCTCAGGGCCAAACAATGAGAACAAACTTCAAGCATCTTTAAATGAATGTCACATCACAGTGCCAAACTCGGTGAGCAGAGTCTGTGACATCAGTCAGGTAACAGAAGTGCAGAGATACACATCTGTGCTCTACAACAACTATGACCCCAGTCAAGCGCTACCCTGGTCTGAGGAAGGCGTTGAAGACGCCACATTAGATCCAGATAACGCAGTGACTCTGAGACAGGCGTGGCAAAGGTTTATTGACCAATCACGCCAGCGTATCCGAAGTCTGAGGATCCACAAAGAGCACAAAGCAGCCAAACAGTTAGGCTTCATAATCGCCGTTTTCTTGTTGTGTTGGATTCCGTACTTTATAGCTTTCATGGTCATGGCATTCTGCAGAGAGTGTGTGCACCATGATCTCCACATGTTCACCATCTGGCTAGGTTACATGAATTCCACTCTCAACCCTTTCATATACCCACTCTGTAACGGAAACTTTAAACGGGTCTTTAAAAATATTCTCAAGATTCGTCTGTGACAGGCAGAGCAAAGAACAAAATCCTCGGTGTCTAAATGGTACCAGTACAGACACATAAGAAGGGGGAGACAGTAGAATTCTTCAAGTGTCTTAGCTTCTTGACTTCTAACAGGTTGCTGGCTGCTCATTTAAGCGACCGTTAGTTTTTTTTTTTTTTTTTGAGCCACGTACTGGTGCTGTTTGGATTGTGCTTTTTCAGAAACAATACAATGATACCTTTAAAATAAAGTCATGTACATGCATTATGGCCTTATAGTTCTGCTGTCGTAAGCTTATCCTTTTGGATATAGGCAAAAATTACGCATATAGGTGTGGATGTTCACCCTTGTTAGCTTTCTAAGTGTAGATAAAACCATATACAGACTGGTGACAAATTGTAGGAAAAGAGTGAACCCTTGACCCCTAAAATGAGGGGATCTGGTGGCTCTGTTAAGCCTTAGAGGGTATTTTTCTGGCAAGTTTTGGGTCCACTTGACCCCTTAATGTGAGGGGTCACTGCAAAGAAAAAGTTGTTCTGAGAATGGTGTTCTGTCATTGTAGAATCAATGCCAAAGCACATTTAAAATGTCCTGGTGCATCTTGTAAACCAACATATGACTAAGATGTTAAATCTATGGTTGTAAGGTTTTTTTTCTCCTTTTTCATCCGTCTATGTATTTCAAGTGTGAATTATTTCTTGTACATGTCAAATTTTATTTTTGTACCCTCCAGCACTTTTGACTTGAACTCAAGTTGAGGATAATGTCTCAGTGTAATGTTATTTATTTTGTCTATGTTATGCTAATAATAAAATGTGTCTAGAGCCAGAGGCATCTGAACTCGAAAGAATTTGATCTCTCACCCTCGGAAACAGGAGCATGAATTTAGTGTTTTTGCCATGGCTCTGGCCCAGGGTGGGAAAGAAAACTATGTCCATAATGTGTTTTTAAAGAAAATATTTGTATTTATTTATTTTTTTGCACTATGACTGTAACAAATAAAACAACATGAAAATTATAAGGGGAAAAGGATTTTAAAAATAACAAGCACTGCTATACTTTTGTTAAAGATTCTGTTCTTTGTCACATTGTTTTGTTTTTCATTATTAAAACAGGATTATGAAAACAGGATATGGGACATGAGTCGTCCTTTCTAGTGTCAGTCCAGGAAAAACACAAGTCTTGGCCTGTGTCTGGTGAGCTGTTTCAGGGAGGTCTCAGCTGAGCTTTGTTCAAATTCCCCTTTATATTGCCCCTGTTTTCAGGGATTTTAAACTTGCCAGTTTAAATGATTTCACCGCGTAAGTAACACATTACAAACATCCTGTTATCACTGAAAACCAATGGAGATCTATCCTGGTTCTGCCTTTTGTGTGTAGTCATCTGTTTACTGTCATCTTGTAGAATGTGCAAGTATATGAGCAAAGATATGAAGAAAAACTATTAATGGAGCAAATAACTTATCAATTTATAGCTTTCCATTTCCTTCTATGCACTAACTAAATATTAGTAGTTTGTTAGAATCACATATTTTCACTCTGTCAACAAAAAACACTTGTGTGACCAATTGCAGTAAATATTTCTATCAACTAAATCTTTTTTCAGTTTTATGACGTGATACAGGCACATCTTCTCATGTCACTGGCCAAAGAGTGCCAAATGTTTTTCCTCACTGCTGTGGTAAAACAGCCATAACTCTGGATCTAGTGTACTACATTTGTATTGATAAAACATTTTGTAACACACTCACAATTACACCCATCATGCTCTAGAGACAAAGCATCACATAACAATTACACTCACCGCCCACTTTATTACTTACACCTGTAGACACAAATAGCTAATCAACCAATAACATGGCTGCATTTAGACAAGTAGACGTGGTCAAGACAACTCACTGAAGTTCAAACCGAGCATCAGAATGGGGAAGGGGATTGAAGTGACTTTGAACGTGGCATGGTTGTTGGTGCCAGACGGCTGGTCTGAGTATTTCAGAAACTGCTGATCTACTGGGATTTTCACACACAACCATCTAGGGTTTACAGAGAATGGTTCGAAAAAGACAAAATATCCAGTGAGCAGTAGTTGTGTGGATGAACATACCTTGTTGATGTGAGACGTCAGAGAAGAATGGGCAGAATACCATCTCTAAACACACAACACGTCCAGCCTTGAAGAAGATGGGCTACAGCAGCTGAAGACCACACCGGGTGCCATTCCTGTCAGCTAAGAACAGGAAAACTGAGGTTAAAATTCACACAGGCTCACCAAAACTGGACAACAGAAGATTGGAAAAACGTTGCCTAGTCTGATGAGTCTCCATTTCAGCTGCAACTTTCAGATGGTCAGAATTTGATGTAAACAAGATGGAAGCATGGATCCATTCTGCCTTGTATCAACGGTTCAGGCTGCTGGTGGTGGTGTAGTGGTGTGGGGGATATTTTCTTGGCACACTTTGGCCCCTTAGTACCAATTACGGATTGTTTATAAGCCACAGCCTACTTGAATACTGTTGCGAACCATGTCCATCTCTTTATGACCACAGTGTACCATCTTCTGATGGCTACTTCCAGCAGGATAATCCACCATGTCACAAAGCTCAAATCATCTCTTTCTCGTTTCTTGAACACGAAAGTGAGTTCACTGTACTCCAACGGCCTCCAGTGACCAGATCCCAATCTAATAGAGCACCTTTGGGATGTGGTGGAACAGGAGATTCACATCATGGATGTGCAGCTGACAAATCTGCAGCTACTGTGTGCTGCAGTCATGTCAATATGGACCAAAATCTCTGAGGAATGTTTCCAACACCTTGTTGAAAGTATTCGACGAAGAATTAAGGGAGTTCTGAAGGCAAAAAAGGGGTTCAACCTTTTATTACCAAGGTGTACCTAATAAAGTGGCCAGCAAGTGTATATCTTCCAGGCAAAAAGATTAAGCCTAATTTGAATATTACTGAGAACTAACATTTAACTATTCACATAACAGCAATTCAAACAATGTGTTCATATTCTCATAAAGTTTGTCATGTCCAATAAATGGCATTTTTCTCAGGTCAGAGGCGTATCACTGTATTACAATTTTGAGTAAGTCAATCATTGTGTCTGAAGATAAACTGCCGACAAAATCTACAACAATCCAGAAACTCATATGAGTTCCTGCAGCCATTGAACTTTGGCACGTTGAGTCACTACACTTAATGTTCTGATGCATTTCACATATCAAAATTTCACATTTTCCAGACTTAAATTTCTACTTCTAGCTAGATTTGTCAGATCACAATTGACATCTTCATGCACAGAGCTACATGCTTATTATGTAAATGAATGCTTTAAAAATACAACTGGTAAAATATGTTACATCCTGAATATTTATCTATGTTATGTGTTGCCAACTAAGGTTATAGCTCTGTAGTTCATAAAATTCAGAGAGCAACATGGAACAGCAACATTTGTGTTCAAAGAATACTGGTGCTACCTAATCATATTGAATGAATAGTCCTATAATATTGTCCCACCACAATGTTTAGTCTGCTCCACAAATGAGAACTAAAAATGAGCTTAAAAAAGTCAAATATTTAAATGTCTACTGCATCCGTGCAGCCTTGTTATTCAGTGTCAGTAAGAAAAAGGATCAGTGCAGCTATAAAGTGTAGTTTCCTCACACTGTAAAAGATAGTCTATTTACTTTTTTCATAGCTACATCACTCATTAACGCGTAGACAAGCTTAATATATGGTTATATGTATATGTGCAATTAAAAGATACTGCTGCATTTTCCTTCAAATTAACTTGGTAGTGGGTTTGACAGCTGTGGCACGTGGAGCAGAGCTGTTTTGCAGACTGAGACATACAGGCATAGAGGCAGCTCTGCGTAGGAGGTGCATATAGTCGCGCAACATACTTCATACGTCAAGCTCACTCTAGCTGTGGCAAACATTTTGCTGAGTGCCTGCTCCAGCGCTAGAAATTGTTAAAAATCAATTTCCATATTTTTTCACACTGCATAAGGACTCAGGCAAATCAAACAAATCAGAGGGGGGCTGGAACCAACCAGGAAGAGGTGATTGTGTGAAAAATCATGTGTGTGATTGCTCAAAGAAATGGAACCAGTGTTACGCTGGCATTCAGGAAAAACAGTGACATTTAAGAAATGTTTTGCAAAGAAAAACTGCTTTATCTTACACTGCGGTATCATTACTGATTATTATATGCCACTGAAGGTTCTGGTGTTTGTGTGTTTTATAATTTATGTTTTGCAGCAGTGAGTCCCTCAGTTTTATTACTGGCAACAGAAAGGAAAAGTCTTGGCCTCTAATGATCCACTGACAGTCTTATAATAACAATTCTCCTTTAGATAAAGGCTACCAACGACTATGCACTGTTTAAGGAACAGTGCTCACAGAACACTAAATGGGCATATGCAGTGTGTCTTATTGTGTAATAATGAATCTCTTGATGAAAGTCAGATGATGATGAATACGTTTTAGGCAGGTGTACCTAATCAACATGCGACTGAATGTATGCACTTACACTGCATGCTACATACACTGCTGTGTGGGGGCCCAGGGGCAAAAGCATGATACTGAAAATAAAGCAACATCTTCGTCCTTTGCTCTGAAATAAAGAAAACTCCTCTTAAATACCTGGTATCATAGTCCTTAGTTGTGTTAATCTGATTAATTTGCTGAGTTTTACTTCACTTACAAATTTGCAACATCTGACTACAGTATTTTTAATTAACACTGTAACACTATGATTGTCACAGTGCAGGACCCAGTTGATTGTTTTACTTTAGTGGCACAAATTTGCAAAAAAAAAAAAAAAAAAAAAAAAACTAATGTAATGAAATTATAATAAATCAAGTGACATGCTGTTAATATGTATTTCTTGTTCACTTTGCACAATTAGTGATCTAACGTTGGGGTATATACCTTTATGTTTGTTCTGAAGTAGGTTAACATTGCCAGGCCCCATCAACATACTGCGCTAAGCTTTAAAAGCTGTCATCCTCCATCCTTACAACCTTGATGTAACATGTCTGAGCTGCCATTAGATGATATCAATGAGAAAAGTGGCACAATTATGAGTTTTCATAGTAGAAACACAGACAGGAAAGAGCTCTATAGTGGTCATTACCTCGGAAAGAGTAAAAACATTACAAGCCCGCTGACAGTAGACAGATACTTAAGTGTGGGTTGAAAGGAAGGTAAGCATTCTGTTAGCTGTACAAATATAGCTTTCAGACAACAATCTGTCAAAACTAGGATCCACGGTATTATAAGAAAAAAAGTGGAAGTATGACCTATATACCCGAGAAAAACAATAAAGTTCATCGTAAAAAAATCTTACTTGATGTGCTAAAAGTGTCAAAGTCAATAACTGATTAACATCACTGACGGTCAGTTTAGTACAGGACTTGGCAAATGATTTTTTTATACTTTACATTTTATAATACAAACACCAAGGACTGATGTGAATATTGTTCTTACATCAATCCCTATTACTTTCACTACATGTTGTAGCTTAGACATGTAGAACAAAGTGGCCATAAGGGTTCCAGCTCTTGGCTTGAAATGCCACCTCACTCAAATAAAGCAGAACTTGACTTACAATTTAAACTACTATTTCTGTATTAAGAGAAGTTGCAAAGCAGTATATATCTTCAGTGCTGGTATTCAGTCAGTTTTAGCAAGTGACTAAGGGAGGACCTCTTTCTTACTTTATGGATGAACTGGATACATTATTTTCCATGTTTGCCTATAGCCGAGGTGCTAATCAATTAGACAACTGCACAGTGTGATGCATTCAGTGCACAACAAGCTGTCTCTTTACATTCCTGTGTGAAAGTGGTATATGTCATGGATTTATGAGATTCATCCCGAAGGATAACTGAACTTTTTTGAAGAATGTCAAATTCATTTTTCCTGTGATAATTTAATATCTGGAGTGGACTGCATGGTGCATGGTTCACTGCCAGGGAATGACAAATGTATACCATACCCCAGCAGTGAATTTAGCTGCAAAACTGCATATATATATATATATATATATATATATATATATATATATATATATATATATATATATATATATACTGATTTAGAAGTAAATACCCTCAGATTAAAGCTGAAAGTCTGCACTTGAGGCACATTTTGATTCTTTCATTTCAAATCCACTGTGGTGGTGTATAGAGCCCAAATGCTGAAAACTGTGTCAATGTCCAAATATTTATGAACCTGATTGTATTTCAGCAATTCATATGCTACATTTGCTGAATAAATAAATTGAAATACGTCTATAAAGGATTGATAGATTATCAGTTGGTTGATTTTTGTCTCCAATATTTAGAAATTTTCCAGTTACCTGCAATGTATTTTTTAAAAAATCATTCTTGATTACTATTTATTAATTAATTACAAAAATTGCCATTTTGGCTGACCTGTCCAGGCTGTCCCCTGCCTTCGCCTTAAGTCAGCTGATACAGGCTCCAGCCCCCCACGACCCTGAGGATTAAGTGGTGTATAGATGATGAAGGGATGCTATTTTGGCTCTCATGCATCTGAGTCTCTATCAGTAGTCACCACTGTGTGATCTTGAACAATGTCCGTCCCACAGTGCTATCAAATTCATCACATGAGACAAACAACAGTATATACACACTGATGGATGATGGTGAAACACTGCCTTTTAGTTAAATATGCACAAAACAAACAAAGGCATTTCAACAAAGTTTTATGTTAGTGTTTGTGTTATTTCAAATTCTGACATCAAGATTTTATTTTTACTGCAAATGTTTATCAGTTACACATATTGGTTTTCCTGATTACTAATAATCAGTCTCAATATCAGCCAAGAAAACATCATGTCAATTAACCCCTAATGTCTATTTGTTTTATTTATATGGCATTGAAGAATGAATAATAATTGAGCAACTCACATTTTCTAGACCCCCTTCCACTGTATCTAAATTACAGTTGAACAGATTTGTTGCCTTGCCTCATATAACCCGTTACTCACAGCATGTGCCTGACCTGAAAATGGCCCAGCTGAGATTGGGTACAGTACATTCACTGTGCAGGTGCATCTAGACTCCATTAGGCAAACTGAGTGGTAAATCAGTTTCAAAGCATTTCATTTTGTCCTTTCCATGCAATAGTCCATTATTGCCTATGCTACTTGAAAGTGTCTAAAGTACAAGTTGCGGGGTAGTTCGAGGACTTGTTCTCCCTTTGGAATAATTATGCTACTGCTGCTGCTATTTAGAGTTCAAGTAAGTTAACTCTAGCCAGCTAAATGATTATGATTAGTGATCATGCTGAACACAAGTACTTGTACTACAAGTAAAATCACAGAAAAGGCTTATCATCGCAGGCTGTCGTGGCAGGGCAAACCATTGAGTGCTCTCCACTAGCATGTCCTTAGTAAATCTTTCTGGAAATTTGGATTTTTATCAAGAAGCTAGCCATTACAGAAACTCTTTCCAGCACTTTAACATTGTGCATTTATTTACGTGTTATTTATTTGGGTACAGGGCACAGTTTTTAGGAACAGAACTAATAAAAAAAAAAACAGATATAGTAGAGCGTTAATAAACTCCCTTTAAAAAAAAATCAGCAGTGTATTTTTGGGGCCGTGGACATATTACTATAGCCCCCCCTCTTAGTTGCAAAAATAAAATTACCTGCTTATAAGAGTAGATCTAAAAACCAACATAGATGTGCTCCTGCACTTGAATTGAAGACGCTTTTCCCCGGTAGTATTATTTAGAGACGGCCCCTAACTTATTGTCGCATGGTACCGTGCCCAGATGAAGCCAATTCCAGACTTTCCGGTTATCAGTTTAGTGAAAATTAGCTCGTAGCGTCTTTCTTAAGCTCACAGAGTGTGTAGCTTTACCTGTTTCACCACTGTTTTGTTTCGTTTGTGACTTCGCCTGCTGAAACCGGTGCTAAGTGCTCAACTCGCTAACATACGTTACTTCCCGGTGGCTGCTGCAGCCTCACATCTTTGTCGCCGTCAGTTCTCCCCCGAAATGAAAAGAAACGGCGCCTACAGGTTTTTGTCAGTATTCTCCTGTTTCGTCGTTTGTGTGTTCTTGTTTTTGTTTTGGTTCTTTATATTTTACTCAATGGTGCTTGCGCCATAAAGCGCAGAAACTGTAGCGGCTAAGCTAATGCTACTTACCCAGAGTGCTTTGCTTTATTGACAAGTTCCGCGATCACATGATCAGCTTCACCAGGAAGTAAGAATTTATGGTGAGTGCACAGGTCCTGTTACAGTTTGACATGTAAACTCGTGTTTGCGTTGTGAAAAGCTAACAGGAATTATCTGGTTTGTAATGGGTTTGTGTTTCATTTTTTAATTTAATTCCTTTCGAGATTTTCGCCGTGTTTGAAACGTTAAAACGGAATAAGCTGCTGTTTTGCATTGTGGTGTCTGTGTTGATGGAACTTCACTTAACAGCACTGAACTGTCTCATGCTTAACACCAAAAAAACTGTTTTTATGATGTTCACCAAAAAACTGTGAAACATATTACTGAAAAATCTGAGTGTGGAAGGCTCACCAAGCGACCAGTGACACAAAGCAGGTCCTCTGTGTTCTTAGATGGGAAATAATTGGAGGTAACTCACTTTAATTATCTTGGGGTTGTGTTGGACTCCAACCTCAATTAAAAAAAAAAACAAAAAAAACACACACATCAAAAAGGTAACCAATATAATTAAATTTAACTTAAAAATTTTTAAACAAATTCAGCCTTTTATAACAACAGAAGCTGCTAAATCCTACCTTCACTGCATGATCCTTTCTCGTATTGAATACTGCTTTACAACCTGGTCGTTTGCTAGTGTCACTGCTCTAAAACACATTGAACTGCTTTACAAAAAAGCCATTAAGGTGTTTGACAAAAAGCTGCAGTCATTTCATTATTGTTTAACCTTAAAGAGATATTAATTTCTATGCTTTGAGAGTTTTAAATCATTTAAAATTGCTTCTTTAATCTATAAGTCTGTGAATGGGATGGCTCCACCGCCCTTGGGAGATTTTATCAAAAAGAAAAATGGTATTGGTAGTTCAAGGTCAGCCACAAGGAGTGATTGTGAAGTAAAATTTAGAAAGTCCTACTTTGGAATACTTTACCTATAGCTATCAGAGAAAGCTCCACTTTTGTCAGTTTTAAGAGACAGTATAAGACTTGGCTGATTGACAATCAAACATGTGAACATTGAGGAATTTAGGCACTTTAAATTCAGGAACTTTAAAATCAGATATTTTAAAAACAGATTTTTTTTAACTATATACACTTTATGACAGACTATGCTTTGAATGCACTTTTCTGAAATAGTAGTACTTTAGTGTAGTTTTAACCCAATCAGTGTTAATTGTCGTTGTCTATGTTTTTCTATACTGTCTTTTATACATCTGTAATATTTATCTTTTATTTTTTTTCCTTTTATGTGTGGGACAACAGATGGAAATTAGCCTTTTGCTAAATCCGGTGTATTTACAGCAACCTTGTGGAAACTATTATGAGATTGTATGTTCATTAATATGGTAATTTCCTTTAAAGAGCTGAAAGTCCTAAATTTTCTACAATTTCCATGAAAGGATTTGAAATATCTATCGCCATTCTATTTTATTACTTTTTTAAATCACAGATTATTGCAGATGGTGACTAGGGCTGGTAGGATCATAAATTTTAGTGGACAATCATTTGTGATGCAAATAACTGCGATTGATGATTTAGTTGTCTTTTTCTGTTCATTTTGTGTCCCTGTTAGTTTTAGATTAGTGGTATTAGCACAATTGACTGCTACTTTTTTTTTTTTTTACTGTAAACCTGACAAATTGCCTCCTTATCGGACTCTCCTTTTTTTTTTTTATTTGGCTTCAAACCAAAATGTGCCCACAGCAGTGTTGTGTGGTGTTTGGCTTTACAACTAAATCCATGATGTTAATGTCCGCTGATGCTCAACAAAATGCAGTCAGTCAGGTGTTAGAGGTTAAACGCCTCTGGATAAACAGTTTGTGCCATTTAGACATAGCAGAAGAAGGGCATGCAAAGGAGAAAATATCGTGGAATTCATGATTGACATATAACATTGATCAGCTCAATTCTGTAAGCTCAACAGAATTAATTACTACATAGGTGGAGGTGGTTTGGGATCGTCCACTAATACAGGGCTCCTGTCAACATGTGAAAGTGTCCCAAGTGGCTCCCAATGAGCAGCCTTGCACCTTGCATGGCTGCTGCCACCATTGGTGTGGCTGTGTGTGTGAGGCACAACTGTAAAATGACCTGCTAAGGTCAAAAATCACTATATCAGTACATTTACAGTTTCATTTCACAAACCATTTTTTCCAAAGTGACATACATGTGAGAGTCGATACAAGAGGCAGGTAAGCAGGGCAACACTAGGAGTCGTCCTCATTGGACAACTGCACCCTGACCAGGATTTGAACTGGCGATCTCTTGTGCCAAAGTCAGGGCTGTTAGTCTCTGAGCTATCCTGCAGTTTTAATGCATTTACAGTGTTATCACTGTTTGTGTTAAACCGCAGAACTTGGCTGTGCAGCCTGTCAGTGAAGTTGTGATGGCATCTGACATCAGTGAAGCATCGCCGTCGTCTGCCGACCTCAAGCTGCAGTTTGCTCCCTTCAGCAGTGCTCTGGAGGCAGGCTTCTGGCATCAGCTTACTCAGAAAAAACTCAATGACTACAGATTGGATGAGAGCCCTAAATGTATCAAAGGATACTACTACAATGGTGAGATGTGTGGTCAGATGGTGTCATCACTATGTAGTGCAGTTTTTACTGACAAACCAAGACTTTATCTAGTGGAAATGTTTTCTTTAAAAGTTTTTTCCACATTTCTATCTGATAGGTGACCCGGTTGGTTTGCCTACTCGCCTGAATTTGGAGTTCAGTGCATTTGATGTGTAAGTATGATGCAGTATGTTGTGCATGCAAACATTACCCTGATCCTACGTCATTTTCTTTTCTCCCTCTACATGCAAACTAAATCTAAGGTCAAGTTAGACATTTACACTAAACTCACAGAGGTCAGAAAATACAGATTGGGGTGATTTAAATTAAATGAATCTCCACAGTGATCAGTAACCTGCGTGTTTTAAAAGAACACTAGACAATAATGTTACTGTGGCAAGTATCTAAGCCACTAAAAAGAATGCATTATAGAGACGTACAGGCAGTTATGATATTTGTTTGCTTTTTCAGCTTTTGGACAGATCTTCTAAACACAGAGAAATTTTCATTGTTATGGGAAAATGAATTTAAAGTTTCAGCCAGGTCACTTCAGGATTCAACTAAATGTGGATCCACTCAAGCAGAAGACCATTTGGAAGTCTTTTTTTTTAATTTATTTTTTTTTAAAGTAAATGTGTCTGCTTTGCCAAAATATTCTTATCACAAGGTTCCCATTCTTAGTTTGTTTTTTCCATAGCTTTTATCTTGTGGCCCTTCATCAGAGATAACGCAGCTGTAGCAGGGACAGTTTATTTCCGGCTGTGTAAGGACAAGAACTAACCTCTATGCATAAACAGTTTTCTGATGATCACCGTGTTAACCTAATACATTGTAAATGTACAGTTTAATGATTTTTGTTGTTAGTGATGGTCCAACCCCAGCCCGTTGCTCTCCAGCTGTTGGAACACTGTACAACACCAACACACTTGATTCCTTCAAGATCATAGATAAGAAGGCTCTGCTGGAAAAAGAGGCCAGGGAGGTAAGAGATATCAAAAAGGAATTTTCTTAGACACAAATGCTTACTCACATACAAACACCTATTGAAGAATGTCTGTTAAATAGACATTAGTCACTAAATTGTGCAACCAAGTATTAGATAACTGAATGACTGCAATTTTCCATCTCCTCTTGTATAGATATGGGATTCTATACAGTCTGGGGCTGCGTGGAAGGACCCATCGACCCTCTGCAGATTCATTCTACTGACCTTTGCAGTGCGTATAAATAGCACCAAGCAAATGCGTCGGTTTATATATTAATGAAATTGTGTGTGATTATCTTTCTGTTTTTTGTTCGGAGTGTTTTTATTGTTTTAATTTTTTATTTATTTGTTGCAGGATTTGAAGAAGTACCATTTCTACTACTGGTTCTGCTTCCCTGCACTTTGTTTCCCAGAGGGAATAAAGATTGTCCAACCGCCGTCTCTCCTAGAACAAATTTTCTCAGCAAAACAGGTAGGCTTTTTAAAATTTTATTTATTGATTTTGTTTTTCATTTTACACCACAAAACAACAACCAATAAAAGCCAACAAAACATAACCAGCCAAGCCAAAATACAAAAGAAAGAAGAAAACAGGTACGGTGTAATCAATACAAACATCGATTCCTCCTTCCTTCCTCCATAATGTACGTAATAGAGTAGCAATAAAAGAGGATAGAAACAAAGAAAGAAAACAAGAATACATACAAATAAAAGCCAGAAGCAAGGCAAAGGTTTCAGTGCAAGAAATAGACATACTAACAGAATAAAGTATATGCAGTACACTAGGCTATGCTTTTACATAATGAAGAATTATACTATACTACTACTATACTATACTTATCTTTTTTTGGTTTACTCCAGCCTTAAATTTTTGGCTTTTTAAAGGTTATTATATCGTGCAAGAAGCAGAATAATTAGTTTTGGATCACACCTTTTCTCCTGCATTGTGTCACTTCTTCCTCTTCTGAACTGATTGGTTTTAGTCAAGAGTTAGCAAAATATCAGCGAATTTATCAAATGATGATGCTCTGTAAAAATTCAAGACTTAAAATTAACTTTCAGACTTGTTAAATGCTTATCACTGTTTTCTATGAGAAGTTGTATATTTGCTCAAGAATTATACTAAAAGATTATTCTGAATTCTATTTAAATTTCTTCTTTTCCAAGACAGAAAACCATTTTCTATAAATCTACCTGTTGTTAGAGTAGAATGAATTTTTTACTTTGAGGCAACTGTCTCTATAAAAGACTGTGGTTTATATTTTGATGTGGTCTTGATTGATCGACTGTATCTAGTTAGGGAAAGTTAAGTTACAATTAAGTCTGTCTTTACTTGAAGATGTTGTACCATGCTTTTAAAAAAAATATTGCCTTACGAAGAAAATTTAAACACATTTTTTAAAATTTTATCTGATAAGCATTTCCCCAGCCAGATGATCTTGATAATGTAACTAACAATACTATACACTGAATTAATCATATTCAGCCAATTAGAAGAGCAATCTATCTTGTGAGTGTGTATTAACACTTATGTCCAAGAGGTTATCTGACTCAGTACAGCCTGTTCTATGAATATTGCTCTCTAATTGCTTCTGTTTCAGATCGCAGCCCTGCAGGAGGCCTATGACAGCCTGTGCATGAAGAGGGGGACCACTGCACTTCCTTACTTCCTCATGAAATACACAGATGACACTGTTGAGTTGGCTTCACTTGGGGACGGGGAGACATTTTTCACTGATACTATGATGGTAGTCAAATTTATGTAGTTATATGATTATTTATGTTTTTTTTAATGTGCGTGTGTGTGTGTGTACAGCATTGTTGCACTTCCATTAATTAATTAATTAGTTACAAAATATGTGCGAAAAGTTTCTAAACTATTTACAGATCTTTTTTTTTTTCTTATGTGGAAGACCCACTTTCTTATGTTCAAATCAGATCATTACTGTAGATTTACTGGCTGTTTATCTCATACACGCACTCACAGTTTGACAATGTAAACACACCTCGTTTGGTTTTTCTAGGTCACTGTGGGTGTCTATGATCCGTGTACTCTGTCTCAACATCCGGGCTGGCCTCTGAGGAATTTATTGGTCCTCTTAGCAAACCAATGGTAAGCCATTCTTCCATGTTTGTGGACATAGGTGTGTATATGTTTATGGCTGTGTCCGTTCTTGGAAATAATGAGGAAGTTCTGTGGAGGTACTGTAGGTCGTCACTGTGAAACTGCGAATTTCACAAACACATGCTATGTGGTAAATTTCACTATGACTGTCTTTTTTTTCCAGCTCAAACTGAGTATTAAGGCACACAATGAAAAACAGGAAATCCTTGTTAAACTAATTTCCTGACCCTGAAGTTTCAGGACACAAGCCTTTGTGTTATTATGGATAGTGACATTAACTGCCAACAAATTATGGCATTACTTGAAAAGATGTGTATCATTATGAAACATCATTATGAAATATCTAAACACAACACTTTTCAGTCGCACTCAGACTGAAAAATAATTTGGCTGCTGCTTACTTCAAGTGGTGTCATAAGAATTTAGCAAGGATGAAATAAACTTGATTAATTACACTTGTTCCTAGACAACAGCCCTTGCTTACAGAGGCATGAATACTGCTGTTAAAAGTATTTGTTTGTTTATGAAGCTGTACTCGACGTGTAAATCTCTGTAAATTATCAGGGCACTTTGCTTCAGATCTTCACTCTCCTTCCAAGTGATCACATGTTGTTTTTTGTGAAATGGACCATGCATAGTCTGAGTGAAATACAATAGCTGGTTTGTTAATCCATGCCAAACCCATCGGTGTAGCACACAACACACAATAGGTGTCGTCTATGGACAACACAGGCTATATTGTGTAAACACACACATGGCATGGCATGTATTGGCAGGATCTTGAAACTCCAGAATTTTTAACCAGCCACTGAATTCTGTATTTCTCAACTAATTGTAGATATTCAATAGTAATATTTTAAAATACTTCAGGTGGCTAATGATCTTAAAATGTGTGTCTTTCTGTCTTAGCCACTATCCTTTTGTGGTCTGAACTGGCTTTATTATGATATATGGACGCTGACAGAGGAGTTTGAAAGCAGGATGATAGGAAAAAACAGTATATCACTCCCAGTTTAAAATGTCTCTGGTGTTGACTTTAAGGTATGACATACAAATACATCACTGAGCTTCTTGTTTTTTGAATGAGAATAACATATTTCATTGCATTAAGACATGGCGTCTCATAAACTGAAAAACTAACCACCTCAAGTTGTTCTAGATATAATGGTGGTGTCTGGAAGTGTGGGTGTGCTTTTTTAGGGGAGATAAATATTTACTTAAATATTTACAGAAGAAATATTTTAGTACACCCGAGGGGAGTAGGTTCAAGTTGTTAGATTTATTACTTGATATTTTGTCCAAGAATTCTGATGTAAACGTATTCAAATATTTACGTCTAGATGAAAAGCTTACTGCAGATGCTACAGGTGTCATTTGGGACATTTTAACCTCATGTCAGCTGGTGTTGTTATTATACCACATGCAGGAGCTTTGTTGCTTTAATGAAATTAACATAGAAACTGCTATTTAAATTTACCATGGCTTGAAGTATTCCAGTAGAATAATAAAAAGAATATTTTTGTCCCCAGATAACACATGGGAGATGAACACAATATGTATAAATGAAGGGATATAGTTAGCTTTTGACTATGGACATGCTTATCTATTGTGCCTAAAATAGTTTTGTTCTGTTTATAACAAAATTAGAAAACCTCTTGCTTACAGATACCATTTATTCTTAATTTTAAACTGAATTTAGCTTCAAGAGTTTCCTCTCATGTCATGTCTATATCTATATACACTCACTGGCCACTTTATTAGGTACACTTTCCTAGTTAAAGGTTGGACGCCCTTTTGCCTTCAGAACTGCCTTAATTCTTCATAGCAAACTTTCAACGAGGTGTTGGAAAGATTCCTGACAGATTTGGTCCATATTGACATGATAGCATCACGCAGTTGCTGCAGATTTGTTGTCTGCACATCCATGATGCGGATCTCTCATTCCACCACATCCCAACGGTTCTACTGGAGTGAGATCTGGTGACTGTAGAGGTCATTGGAGTACAGTGACTCATTGTCATGTTCAATAAACCAGTCTGAGATTATTTGAGCTTTGTGACATGGTGCATTATCCTGATGGAAGTAAACATCAGATGGTTCACTGTGGTCATAAAGGGATGGACATGGTTAGCAACTGCCCCGATAGCTCAACAGGTTGAGCGGGCAATCCCTTTAACAGGGGCTATGGTCCCAGACACACCGGCCTTGGGTTAAAAATCCAGCCCATGTCCTTCTCCCATTCTTCTCCCCACTTTCTGTCTCTTCCAAAAAAATAACGTGGGGGGAAAAAAAAAACTTAGGTAGGCTGTGGCTTTTTCTCAGTTGGAACTCAGTGGCCCAAAGTGTCAGAGTGTGCCAGGATATATCCCCCCACACCATTACACCACCACCACCAGCAGCCTGAACCGTTGATACAAGGCAGGATGGATCCATGCTTTCATGTCGTTTATGCCAAATTCTGACCATCTGAAAGTTGCAGTTGAAATTGAGACTCATCAGACTAGGTGTTTTTCCAGTCTTCTATTGTCCAATTTTGGTCATCCTGTGTAAACCGTAGCCTCAGTTTCCTGTTCTTAGCTGACAGGAGTGGCATCCGGTGTGGTCTTCTGCTGCTGTAGTCCATCTTCTTCAAGGTTGGACGTATTGTGCGTTCAGAGATGGTATTCTGCATTCCTTGGTTGTAACGAGTGGTTGTCTGAGTTACTGTTTCCTTTCTATCGTCTCCAACCAGTCTGCCCATTCTCCTCTGACCTCTCACATCAACAAGGCATCGTCGTCCACACAACTGTTGCTCACTGGCTAGTTTGTCTTTTATGGACCATTCTCTGTAAATCCTATGGATGGATGTGCATGAAAATCCCCCGTAGATCAACAGTTTCTGAATTCTTCACAATCGTTTTATGCTTTACACACATATGGCGGAATTCTTCTAATAATACAACTTGTGAGCGTGTTTGTCGTAGATTGGTTTATAGTGTTTGAACAGAGTCAGTGGTGAGCTGGTGTGTTTGAGCTGCAGCAAGTGGCAGGGGAATAGGTTTCAAAAGAGATGGGTACTTGATTCTATAGGAAGGCAACAATGTAGAATAAACATACATCAAGACCATTATAAATCAGGACAGGATCGTTAGAGTGATTAAGGATTTTTTTTATTGGAAAGAAACTTCTAAATAGGTCATTTTGATACATGGAGACACGTTTTTAGGAGTTTAATCAGTGAAGAACTTTGGATTCATTATTCTTGCAAAAGTGTGAGACTAATGAACCCAAACTCACTGTGTAAAACCATGGTTTGCACAATGAGGAAGATAATTTGTAGCCTACACAGAGAGACAACACACATAATTACGTGCACCAAGGACAAGGCTAAAAGTTAAGAACGAGCTTAACCATACAAATTTGTCTTTAGCTTATTTTTAAAGAATGAAAATATAGAGAATGTGCAAACAACAAATCATCAGGAATGTTGTTCTGTACGTCCAAATCTCGAAGCAATATCTTGATTTAATTTGGACAGAAACTTAACACTGGACACGATAACTGTTATAAATAAATCTTAAGCGAGAACAAGCAACAATGGCGATTTCCAAATTGATCATAATAATGTCTGATGCTGAATACATGTTGGTAAATCCTATCATTATACCACACAATCATTTGAGAGTGTCAGTGAAATTACCACGGCACTCTTCACTGCTGTAATTATAGTTTATTTAGGTGGAACCGCTAATTTGGAAGAGCTGTGTGATCCTCAGAGTTCAATTCCAAAATCATTCTTTTTCCTCCACACATTTCCCTACAGAACTACTCCTGATACTTGTTCTGCTATTTCAAAAAAATGATTGCATAAAAAAGGAACTTCTGTCGAGGCTGATTTAGCAACAGTGTCCTGTGATACCATTGCCTTATCAGTAGCAAACAGAGAGTTTAGCCTTTATGCTTTACAGTTAGAGGCAGCTTTTATCTAGTACAGACCTCATCAATCTTGTGTTTAACTGCACTTTCTCTCAGTGTGAAACATATGTTGATACTGGCTTAGATGGGTGAAGATAGAATTACAACGCAGCCGCGATGTCTCGCTTATTCAGTCGTTTCACTGGAGTTCAATTGTGTAATCTTGCAGAGTCATTCAGTACCATATTAGGGGAAATGTGTCGGTTTGGGGACATATGTTGATGATAGCATGTGTTGTTTCTTTAATTAGAGCAAGAGATGCATCAGTACATACTATGTTATATTTTTCTGTCACTGTGTGTCATATTGATGAAGTCATATTTTTTATTTCTAGTGTGCACTTTAGTCTTCTGCTAGTGTTCTTTAATCTGTGCATGATGTGCCATTTTCATTGTCAGCCTTTTCATCTCCTTTATGTGGATGTGTTTGTGTGTTTGCATCAGGGGCTCTAAGGTGGACACAGTGGAGGTGCTGTGTTTCAGAGACAGGACTCTGCAGGGAAGTCGCTCCATTCAGCATAGTATCATGTTCCAGGTCAAACTGCCTGAACTCCCCAACAACTCGGGTAACCTCTATTTTTTTTTTTTTTTATGTGTGCCTTTGCATGTGTGTAGGTGTGTTTGTGCTCTTAACATTATGTAATATTTATGTGTGTGCTGGTATGCATCTGTATCTCCATTCATCTGTACTTACTGATGTAAATGTATGTGTGAATTTATGTGTAAATGGTAACTGATATGAACCCACAGTCTCAGTTTTTTTTGTCCGCTGACACTATCAGCTTCATTTTCAAGCCACACTAATCTTGCAAAGTCTCTCCATTATTTCTTTATCTGCTGAATAAGGGATTGAGGTCATTTAAATGGAAATTGCAGAATGGGAAAATTGGTAGGTCTGTGATCTGTGAAAATTTTTTTTTTGAGTTAAGATGAAGTGTCTTTGTTTACTTCAGCGTACGTCTTCGTCGCATCGTGGCTTTTAATTAGCTCGCAGGGGATGTACTCATGCAACTAAAACTGATTTAACCTGTCTGGTTCTGCACGGACATGTGAATGCTGGGGCTGCCTGCAGAGCACCGGATTGTAATGAGATGATGTTATTCACTTCATCTGTCAGCGATTTTAATGTTGTAGCTGATGGGTATGCATTATTACCTAATTTAGATAGCCAGAAATAAAATTTGTCACTTCTATGAGCTTCACAAATGAAAATCCTTTCTTTCTTCTTCTTTACTGTGTTCAGGGCAGGCAGAAATATCAGAGAAAGCTATGCATATAAGAGTTCATTGTTCTCCTGAAAACTGTTTCAAACTCACTTACTTTGCAGATGTAAGTGAATTCTTTTTCTTCTTTTACATCTCATTTTACAATCTATTAATCTGTTAACAGTGTGTCCTAAGAGCGTAGGCTGGGAGAAGAATAAGAAGGGAGCCATGGGACCCAGGATGGTCAACCTCAGTGAATGCATGGACCCCAAAAGGTAAAATACACAATACAAATGTGATAAATTGTAGGAATGTTATTGTACCTAGCTGCCGTGTAACTTATAAGTTGTGTTGCTGCAGACTTTTAGATTGTGCATCTTCTGAAGTTAATAAAGTAGTGTTACTTTTAAACCGACAACTAAATAAGGAAAGGAGCACTAATTTATAGTAAGCTACGACAAAATGAACATAATCCAACTATTCTGAAGTTAATGTTGAAGAAAATGCAGGTCTTCAGTTGTCTCGGTTGACTGTCTGCAGACTTGCTGCGTCATCAGTGGACCTGAACCTGAAGCTAATGAGATGGAGGCTGGTTCCTTCCTTGGACCTGGACAAAGTGGTCAGCACAAAGTGTCTTCTTCTGGGCGCTGGGACGCTGGGTTGCAATGTGGCCAGGACTCTCATGGTAAGGATGGAAACACGAACAGATAGGCAGACAGAGCAATGAAAGAATGGTGGAAATTGACACTGTTTCGAGAGGGAAAAGTAACGTAAAATGTCATCGATCCTAATGTTATGCGGTGTTTCCATGGGCTGTAATGAGTTTTTTCGCCACTTGTGTTATTATGAAGCAATGTTTGGTGTCTGCTCTACTAGCATGATGCACTGACTCTCTACAATGTAGCTCATTACAATAGTGTGACGCACTCAGGAACTTTATTTGACTCCCAACAGGAATGTTTCTAGCACAGTGCTATACCTCCATATTCATGAGGGTCAATTATGGTCGGATTGGCAGATTTTGAGACAGACAGTTGATGTTTTTAAACAAAGATATTAGCATGGAAGAAAAGAATATTCAGTTCCTCACAAAATTCTCAAATATCCCGTACAAAGTGAGATACTTCAACAAAATTCGAATGGACAGTTAACTCAATATCACACTTCAATTTTCTTCACACTAACAAAATTGTAACAGCAGTGTTCTGATTTATATGTGAGTTCAGTTCAACCTATCAGTATTATTGACTCCACTATTTAAAAATAGTAAGACAATTAACACGTACTGCTGCCCTCATGATCTCTGTCACATCAGAGAAGTTACCTCAAGTGATGTATGATTCATAGCAGCTTTCTATTCTGCGAAAGTGAGAAACACATTTTCATGGCACATAGCCTTCATCTGAACTGATCTGCAATTAAACGACCAATTATTTGCTTCAGTCTTGTCTTCTCCTTGGCCGCCCTCTAACCCTGACAAATCATCTGCCTCTAACTCGATTTTCACTAACTAAACAAGACACAAGTGTGGCATGACATTATACTGTTTACTGTAAACAATTTGTCTAGTCTTGCCAAAAGGGTTTTATAACTCTGGTAGACATTTGTTTATTAAATATTTTTAATACGCCACAACCTGCCATTTTAGAGTCAGTGTTATGGTTTTTTTTAAAGACTTTTCAGTAACTCATTTCAGTCTGTTAAAATTTTGCCAACACTGGATTAAACTATTTACCATGTAGATGTGAGAAAACATTTCGTCTTATTTGATTTGCGATTTCATCTTATTTTGACCTCAGAGATGTAGTCATTTTGAATGTTTACCTTGATTGTGATGTGAAACGTAACAACTATAGCGAAATTACTACGTTGGACCATGTCATTATTAGTAATTGGCTGCCTGCAGGTGTCATTCTCATTTGAATTCACATCTATCTTTTTTACATGCCAGTTACTGTCCATTGGGGACTTCCCAGATGGTCTGTCAGTCAATTTTTAAGAAAAAGAATACCCTGCTGTAATGAAATTAATAGTATAGCAGGACCTTTTGTTACCAGAGAGTGCTGTTAATGAGAAATATCGAGATTTGGACCAGAAGAATAAGGTTGTAGTACCTGCACGCTGATGCTTCTATTATTTTTCAGCTAAATTGGAATTGCACTAAGTATCGATTTTTGAAATGCACACAGGGAACACTAGCTCCCACTCATTGTCACTGAAGCTCTGCTTGGTCCAGTCCTCATGTTGATAAGTACCGCTTTTATAAAATAGTAAAATAAAATAATGATGTTTGTCTTTGTTCTCCAGGGATGGGGAGTGAGGCACATCACATTTGTAGACAATGCAAAGATCTCGTACTCCAACCCAGTTCGGCAGCCTCTGTATGAGTTTGAGGACTGTCTCGGAGGAGGGAAGTCCAAAGCTATGGCGGCTGTTGACCGACTTACCAAAATCTTTCCTGGTGTGGTGAGTCAAATACTGCAAGATAATGTAGTTATCTCTCCTCACACATGAGGGTTAAATCATTGCTTGCTCCCTGGAAACCTGAGTTTGCTTCATGTAAGAATCTGTGTTATAAGTTGGGAAACATTGTGGTTATGTTGATATTTCTTTGTTTCTTTTTCTTTCTGCAGGAGTTTTTGCACAATTTAATAACTAAATCAAACTGCCTCCTTGTGTCTTAGATGTGAAGAAAATTAATTTGAATTGCGATATTATCTGAATATTAATGCTGGTGTTTTCATTACTTCGCAAATTACTGAGTGTGTTCTCTGGGGGAGATATTTGTCATATTAGCAAATTAAAATGCAGACAAACACTCACAGCAAGGCTCTGTTTTAGTGTGAAATAGGACAGCCATTATTAAGCCACTTAGAACACTGAAGACTGAATGCATATTTATAACGGGGCTTGTGTACACCTGTGAGCCATTTGCATTTCATAATCAGATGACTCACTTTTCCTATTGTCTGCCCTCCACTGTCTTGTACTGATGGGGTTGTGGAAGTCATCCAAGTTAAAAAAGTTCAATTCAATTTCCTGTTTGTCTGAAGTTACATCCTATTTATGTGGTTAGCTGTAACATCCTGTTGTTCAGTGTTTGTGAACTGTCTTGACTTGGGCCCCACTTAAAATTAATCATTGTCTTCTTGTCAGCTCCCCATCGTAGATTACAGTTTCTGTGTTCACCTGAGATATTAACAGTTCACATAGAAAATGTTTTGCTTGTCCTTGTGTTTCATTTGAAGATTTTTAGAGTACTGAAAAATCGGAGTGTGTGACAATGCACAGTAACTCTGGGTGAGTGTGAGATGAGACAATCAATACCTCTCACAGTAAATATGAAAATACTGCAAGGAGATAAAAACTTAGCTAAGAAAAAGGCTGAGACCAGGGGAGAACAGCAGCACATTTATAGCTTTAATTATTAAATCCTGTATCTCATTTGTTGAATCTCTACCAAAACCAAATTGTAAAAAATGAGAGAACTAGCAGTCATTTATGGAACTGGTAATCTCACAGAGATGACTCACAGCATGTCCAACTCTTCTTTTGTTCATCTGGTCGCCTTTTCAGATATATTTTGGGAGTCTTTCATTGGTCTAGACCTCTTTCTTGTGCTAAGTCTACCACTACAATTTTCTGCATCACCTTGAAATCAAACAAACTCAGAACATTATAGGATCTTTTTGAAATACTTCCAATCCAAGAGTGCTAAATTATGAAAGTAGAGCACAGAATGTAAAGAAATGTTTGAAATCTCTTGGTTTCTTTTCAGCTGGGGAATTTTGACACAACTAAATACACTGGAGATCAACATTGGAGAACAATTTCTGAACACGTGATTTTTTCAGAAATAATTTTATCTTCATTGCCCAACAGTTGAAGGATTTTTTTTCTTTTTTTTTGTTGAATCACTTTAACAAAAAAATGTTATTTTGCAGAAAACACAATGATCAAAATTAGAGCACAACAATGATTGTAGCACAGAGAAAGAGTACAACTAAATTTTCTAAACATTGCAACAGTCAACAATTAGTAGGAAGTGTACAGGCCATTGCTTTGAATGACTTCAGTCTCATATCTGAGACCACAGGGCATCACTAGTCCCTCACACTACTCTGGTGTGATTTTGGTCCACTCTTCTTCCAGTCTCTTCCACAGTTTGGTGACTGTAGTGGGTTTCTTGGCCATAACTTTGTCGCCAAAGATTTTCCAGCGGTTCTCGATTGGGTTTAGATCAGGACTTTGGGCTGGCCATTTCATTATTTCAGTGTTTTCAGTTTCAAGGAACAGATTTACCCATTTTGTTGTCTGATAGGGGGCATTATACTGCATGAAAATTGCTGGCTGATTGGTTGATGAACACAGGGAAGGAACCACTTTGTCGAAAAAGGTTTTGATAAACATTTGCATTCACTCTGCCATGTAGCTGTATAACAGGCCCAACTCCTGCTGCAGAAACCATTCTCCAAACCGTGACACTTCCTCCTCCACATTTCACTGACTTCTTAACACAGTTTGGGTTCAGTCTTTCATAACACGCATAATGTTTCCCATCCAACCCAAATAAATGATACTTGCTTTCATCAAAAAAATGAACTTTGGACCAGCTCTCCTCTGTCGACACAACATGCTCCTCAGCAAAGGTTACATTAGCCTTTTGATTCTTTCTGCTAATGAGAGGTTTGGTCACTGCAGTGTGGGCTTTCTGTCCAAATGCTGTTCGACGTTGAGACACTGTATAACGAGACAGATCCGTACCCTGTTCAGCACTGAACTTCAGAATATGTGTAACTCATGAAATGTGCTTAAAATATTGCTCTTTTGCTCCTGTTTGAATAATTTCAAAGAGGACTATGCAGTAACCATGACATTTAGAAAATTGTAGGTTCCTTTCTCATTTTGATCTCCAGTGTAAGAGCAGGCATTTTAGAGCTCTCCTGTCCTCAGCTTGCCTTTCCTCGTCCATCACATCTAATAATCTGATTCACTCATTAAGGTCGTGATGCAATCTGCCTGTAATTCTGTAAGGTTTAAACCTCATTTTGAAGGTACTGACCTTGCACCATTTGCAATCATGACTTAATAATAGGTCGCTCCTAAAACCATATACAATGAGCCGGGATAATGGCGTCAGAGACAGTAAGACCAGAGATGTCCTTTTGAGATGCACATTTGCACATAAACACACAAAAAACTATCATGCCATCAACCTAATATCCAAGTCTCTCACAGTCATCTGTCAATCTCTGTTTCTCTCCTGTTCCTCTGGGAATCTACTCGAAAGTAAAGAATCCAGGTGCAGCCCTTGATGGATGGCCCTGTGCTGCTGTGACATGTCCAGACACTTTGTTTGTGCGCCCCTTAACGTGGCTACACCCATACCTGCTCCTATTTTTATCTGTTTTGGTTTGTGTCTGCTTCTCTCTTCTTGCTACTTGTTTTCCCAAAAACACAGGGGCATCAGGTGTTACCGTGAAAGATAGAAGGAGATGTGAGCACAGTGAACTGAAAATGCAGACATGCATTAATTGCACAGAGATTGTGGTTCAAACAAGGTCACAGTGTTTAAAATGTCAAAAGCAGATTTCTTATTTTGTCTGCGGACAAATACTGTCATCTGACATTTACAGGTTAGTCTGTAGTGTTGGCACCGGCTTCTTTTGCTCTCTCTTTATAAATTTTGTCAACATTCGGGTCAGAGCTCATTGAAGGTATCAACAGTATCATTGGTGGGTTGTTGTCATGAAATGTTGTTTACCTATTAGGAAAGAAATTTTCCATGAGTAGAAAGACGTGCTGTCTTCTTTGGCTGCAGATTATGGGTGTTACAGTGAAAATATATTATATAATTACAATCTCTGCAGCCCAATTTCACCCTCTGACTGCTTAGCAACACTTACGTCAAAGTGAAATGTAAATTCAAGACTTAGCTAACAGCTCCCACTTCTGAATTGTGGGGAGTGAAAGCAGAAGATCCACTGATTCAGGAAAAGTGGCTTTTCTTCTTCTTAAAATCTCACCATCATTTCCTTTTTTTTCATGCCCTTTTCTGGCCCTCTCTTGAGTATGAAATTACTCTTGACATTTCCATTTGCCTCATTTTTGAGTATCCAGTCCCTAGAGACAGACACAGTAATGCAAGGTTGGGGATGGACAATAAAAGGCGTTAAGTGATTGAACTATCATTTTGCCTTGCCATGTTTTTTACATGACTTCTTGTGAAATTAAAATGATGTTTCAAGCCACAGTTTTTGTACACTACTGTTGATTTATACAGTGGTGCCAAGTCCACACTGGACACCATATTTTTTGATGTTGATCAGTCAGTGGCAAACAAAACAAAAAGATGTATTTGACACAACAATTTTAGAAATTAGCATTTTCATATATTGGAAGTTTTTCTACCGCCTAAAGCTTTTTCTGTCAAAGCACCCTTTGGTCATAAAGTCTGCAGGTAACTCTAATTACACCTTACATTCTGATACTGATTATAGCTCATATTCTGTAGCCTTAGAACTTTGTGTCTAACTACATGCATTCATGAAAGAATATTTTAAAATTCAATTTTTGGATTTAGACAGTGCTGCAGTAGAGAGTCACGGAACACCCTCTGAAAAAGTAAAGCCTTTTTATTTTGATACTTTGGACCATATACAATTTATTGCCTGTTGTTAGCACAAAACGTGTTTCTAAATGAAAAGCTTCCGAAATGTTTGAATTGTTGATCTTTTGCAACTACAACTTTCTAATTTGAGTATCCAGAAATGACTGCTAATTTGAAAATCGAACATTTAAAATTTTTAAACATCACTGTGCATATAAATGAAGATGGAATAATTTCCATGGAGTGCTCAATTACTCTACATTTGGCCTGAATTTGTAAGCAGTGGACACTTTTTCTCTTCCTCTTTCTCTCTCTTCTTTCTCTTCTGCTTATTTTTTTGCAGAATGCAGAGGGTTACAATATGAGCATCCCTATGCCCGGCCACCCGGTGAATTTCTCTCAGGCTACTCTTTCACAGGCCCAGAAGGATGTGGAGCAGCTGGAGAAACTTATTTCAGAGCATGACGTGGTGTTTTTACTGATGGATACAAGAGAGAGCCGATGGCTTCCTACAGTGATCGCTGCCAGCAAGAGGAAGGTAGGAAGGAACAATACAGTCTGTACAGCTAACAGAACAATCAGGTTCAGAGGTGGATAATAAAAGCTTCACTGATATAATTTATATATTAAATATAAATCTTTTTCATGGCAGAATTTCTTTGCAAGGCCTGGGATAAAAGGCAACACATTTTGCTTGAGAACTGAGCAGCGTAATAATGTGTGTTTTGGGTGTGTTGCTGAAATGTTAGTATATTGGTGTCTTGTAAACTCATGAGGGTTGAGCATGCTTGTGTGCATGACACAAAAATAAATCAATCAATTAATAAATCAATATTAATACAGAATGACATAATCCCACACAATGTGAAAGCAGACCCCTATAGTGATGCATACATGGAGAATTATCTTTCAATTCTGCAGCTCTGTGGAGTTTTATGGTGCACTGTAATGTCTCAAATTAGACTTCTTTCCAGCCACAGTTGATGTGCAAGTTTTCAGCAACTAACATGTGAATAAAATACCACAAAGTCTTAGATGTTTTTTTTTGGAGCTGGGGGAGACCTAAACAAAGATGAATATTCAACTTAGACTTACCAAATGGCCAGTGACAAAACTGCAAATGAAAATTATTGTCCTTTCATGTTTACTGGATATTTATATGGGGGATTCTTTTATATTACTAGCTGTAACATCCTTATAAGGTGGTTGATGTGTCTGGGCCTGACGGTCATAGGCTTGTTGTGGAGTTCTTTTGACCTCAAATGACATATTCAGAGACTGTTTTTGGAAAAAGCTGATAAGATTCTCATGGGATTCAAACCCCTTATCAAGAAGTCAAACAGCAGCACTGCATTTAAACCACATTATTGATGTATGCTTTTACTTTATATTCTACATGACCGGCAGATTTAAAAAACGTTGTTTTAAACACAGTGTTTGGTCAGTAAGTTCTTTTAAGTACATTATTTTGTTTGGGGCACTAGTGTAAGTCAAAGGAAATCAAGATAGTGGATTTCTGCAGGTGTCTTTGGTCAAAACGTTGCATTGCACCCCAAGCTGTAGTGCAGCACTGGGGCAGGAGATGTCAGGAACTTCTTCACATTTTTCTTGTTTTACTTACTTTAAGTTGTAATCTAAGAAATTGGGAGGCTCTTTCACTTCTCTTCCAGGAAGCTGAAATTGCTTGATAGCATTGGCAACCCTTTCTGTTTACCAGTTTCTTATTTTATTAGTTGCCAGGCAACATTAGGTCTCTTGAACATTGTGTCAGGAACTTGTAATGCCTCCATTGGTAACTCTGATCCAACTCCAATATTGCTTCATGCAGTTAGGGGTGTTTTTTTTGGACGGCTAATTAGGTTTTCTTTATGGCCAGCAGAGCTGAGAGGTTATTTGGCCATTTATGCTGTGAGGCTGTTTTAGACTGTGGTGCTAATTGCCTTCAAAATCCGTTCTAACTGCTTCTCCACAAGTCTGGATGCTTTCAAATTTTTTAAGAACTTATTAATGTTTTATGTCACTGCTTTTTGAAATGATCGAACACATTGTCTGTGGACGAGCCATTTAGTTGATTTGATTTGGTTGAAATGGGCTGTGTGTATTCAGGAGAAACATAAATTGCCCCTAATCAAACCAAAGCTACTGAAAATCTGTTATTGCCACTGCTTTGTAAAAACCCTTTTATTACGACAATTCCCCATAATTGTAATCTGTCTCTTGTCAGCTAGTGGTAAATGCTGCCCTGGGCTTTGACACGTTTGTTGTGATGCGCCACGGCCTGAAGAAACCTCCCGTCAGTCAGAGTGTTTCCACAGGGGCCGACTCCTCTCCTTCTTGTTCCTCTGCTTCCTCTTCGTCCTCCACACCGGCCGGCTCTGCACCCTCAGCCCCAGGATCCTCTCTGTTCTCCAACATCCCAGGACACAAGCTGGGATGCTACTTCTGCAACGATGTTGTTGCACCAGGAGATGTGAGGAAAATGCACTGATTACAAGCAAACACTTAACTCATGGACTCACTTATTGCATTACAGTACAGATATGCATGATAATGGAAACATTTAGGAGTTAATAGACAGCAGGTAGGATTTGTTGATGTGTTTTCTCCAACGTTCAGTAATTTTTGGAGACTGAAAAGAGAACCGGTATTGGACTTTTAAAAAAAAATTACACTAAATAAATGTTGCTCTATGCGACAACTGCAAACATGGTGTAAATATTATGTTTAAAACTTCGTCTTCTTCCACCGAGTCATCAAAATATCTATTGATGAAGGTTCAACTCAATCAGCTCAATCACTGTGACTATTTTCACATTTTCTAGGAAGGTCTGAATTTTTCTTGTAAACATTTTCATATGCTGAAAATCTATAGCTTTTAAAAATCCCATGTGTAATCGTGTTGTTAAGAAGAAGGGGAGAAATGCCCGACACAACCTTTTCACTTGTGAAAATCACACTTTTCTCACAACCCACATTCTGACTGCATCCCCTGACACTTTTCATCATTTTCATCTTCTTCTCTCTTGTGACCTTATGATCAGTGTAATGTATGAAGACTGGTAATCAGTGATTAAAGGCCACAGCCAGTTGTTGGAACCTTGCTCTGTTCAGCTAGAACCTCGCCTATAATTGCCATGCGGCTCCAGCTCACTGTCACAGATTACAGCCTGCATGTGCTAAGTTTTAAATGGAGATGCGAGTTTGAGTTTGGTGAATGAATAAATACATAGAAATAATGTAACGAGGGTACAAGTGGTGTTAGTTCATTGTCAAACACATGCTGTTTGACCACCTCTTATACCAAGTGAAGCATGTTAAAAATGCCAAGTTTAGCTGTAATGTCGTCTTTAAACAAGGTTATTACTTTTACTGTAGTGATTACACTTCAAATTTTTAAAGTCTATGCTCCTTGTATGGCTCTGGAGCTCATAAGTTCACCGTTCCTTCTGCTGACTTATTGATCGAGCTCTTAGGTCTGCTGTGTAATATTTCAACTATTAAATGAATTTGGAATTTACATGCAATTTGGTACAGACGCTAATGGTCCGTCCATCCATTAGCTATACCCGCTTGTCCTTTTACAGGGTCACGGGTGGGCACAAGCCTTTCCCAGCTGACATTGGGCAAGAGGTTGCCAGCCAGTGACAGAGTGACATAATGTTCCTATTTTCAGAAAAATGCTGCAGCATTATTAAAAGCCTACTTAACTGAAAGTACCATATTAGTCAATGTGCCATGATTCCTCATCTCCGCTCTTCTTACCGTTCTTGAGGAGAACCTCTCAGGTTGAGTGGATTGAAATCTGGGTTTGTAGAATGTTGTCTGGAAATGATTATTTACACTGATGATATTACTCTTTTTCTTTTGCCCCTTGTTTTCTCCACTGTTTTATTTGGTCGTAAACAGTCAACTAGAGATCGGACCCTGGATCAACAGTGCACAGTCAGCCGACCGGGCCTTGCCATGATTGCTGGAGCCCTGGCTGTGGAGATGATGGTGTCCATTCTACAGCACAGTGAAGGGTAAGCATGGTAAAAGTTGTGTTGGCTAGATAATAGGAATTGTTGTAGTTGTAATACTGATGTGGCCAAGCATTCAGAGGATAGAATCTTGAGCACAGAGATGTTCCAAATACAGAGCGTGTGTGCTTGCTAGCAATTAATACCAAAGGCAAGGTAAGCATTGGGAATGCAGGCTATTTAAAATGAGTGCTAGAGATAGCTCAAATGCTTTACAAAGATCTGAAGTAACAGTAGAAAGTTACACAGAAGCAAAATCTTTAGTTTGATTAGAAAACAGTGCACTTAACTAATTGAAGGTCCTCCTTTTTAAAACTTTTGCTAAGATGCACATATTCATTTTTTTATCATTAAAAAAACATGAAAATAATCCGGATTGTTCATAGTGAGCCTCAGTCTCACTTTTCCCAGTGCTGAGAAAATTGATAAATAGATAACAAGAAAGATAGGTAAGTAGATCGATACTTTATTGAGCCTTTGTAGGAAATTACTTTGTTACAGCAGCTACAATCACAGTCAGGAAGACACATGTAACGCTAAACTTTAAACTTTCCTGGCATAAAAACTATTCAGAGTATTATAAACTGCTTAAGACTAAGAAAGAAACACAAAGGGGGCCATCTTTGTATGAGACTTCGTGCGCTAATATTCTAGGGTAGCAGATACTCGAGTCTCTGACCCGTCCTTCTGGATGATCCCTGGTAGCTGCTTGAGTTCATCTGTGCAGCATAACATGTTCACTTCGCTTGCTAAAAAATGCCCACTCCTTCACATAATAGAAAAAGGTTTTGTGTCACATTGCTTTTTTCTTTTTGCAGTTGACTCCACATTCAAATCTGAATCCAAAACAACATCTTTGCACGTCTTTTTAGAAGTCAGGCGCTCATCTACCTCAGTAAACAACCCAGATCACCAGTCGCTGTCTGAAGTACTCACACAGGAGCTTCACTCAACCTCACTCCAGACTTTAAACTGAGAGAGATGCTGTGTTTTTGATGTCGCAGCACCACAGCTGAGGTCCCGTGGTGCTGCAGGTATTGTTGGTAAAATGACTGTACCACAGCTTTGCCAGCTTTTTCTCATTTCCATGCCGCAAAAGCTCAAACGTTATGCTCTGAAATTCTCTTTACCACCTGTGCTAGCTCCTTAATTCCAACTCTTACAATGTGTGTTTCACTGATGTGGATGTTTTACTACCTATTAAGTGTGTATCTGTGTGCACGGTTGTGTCCTTGTGGAAATGGAATTGTGTGTGCCTTTTCTTGTGATAATAGAGTGAAGTGGCCGCTTGCTGGGCCTGATAAGACAGCAATTTTCTTTCAGAGTTGTGTGTGTGTGACGACCCTCCTCTTGGACACCAGGTGTACCTGTTCAGAAGCTGAGGGTTGTCAGCTGATTGAGCCACACCTGGGATCAAGTGGCTCAAACTGCATCAAACCTCCCTCACTTCCAGTGTCTGGCTCTCTCTGACAGGAGCTGCTTCCTTCTGGAGCTCCAGAAGCCTGGTTTTGGTTTGGTTTATAGTCTTTCGTGCA
This sequence comes from Amphiprion ocellaris, assembly GCF_022539595.1. Taxonomy (NCBI): domain Eukaryota; kingdom Metazoa; phylum Chordata; class Actinopteri; family Pomacentridae; genus Amphiprion; species Amphiprion ocellaris. The sequence goes on from NC_072770.1 coordinate 34,155,253, forward strand.
CCTTGTTGGCTTGGTTTTGCATTACAATAAAACCTTTTTTTTAGTCACCACCCTGCTGTTGTCTCCCTGTTTTGTTGCAGCTGCAGAGCCGAGTTGTAACAAATGGGGGCTCGTCTACACATTAGGGGAACCAGTGTACGTGTTTGTAGCTTTGCTGGGTGATTACCATCGTGGGCAGAGACTGGTCATTTTTGTGAACGAAGACAGGTGCTGTCTGGAGTGACTCTGGGTGTGGCCTGGCTGTTCAGCATTTAATGGAGGTCTGCGCATTCTGGTTGTTGGGAGACAACGTGTGGTGAGTGTTTTCTAGAGTTAAAAAGCAGCTCTTTGTAAGTTAAAGTAATTTTGTATATTTACTCAGAGGAAGTTTGTCACCAGGGTGTGATGCTGGTGTTTGTGTCTCTGTTCTATGGATTCTGTAGCTGTACAGTGGTGGTAAGTCGCTGTGGTTCTGTCCCTGTTAGGCTTCAGAGCGAACTCCCTTGGAGTCCGTTGGTGGGTCGGTAGTGTGGTAGGAACGTGGTCGGAGCAGTTGTCTCGGGAGCATGTCCGAGGCTGCAGGTGGAGTCGCTGATCCTCGGTTGCTTTGCCGGGCCTGCGGGAGTATAGTGCATAAATACCCACCACAAGTACCACCTGAAGACTAGAGGGAGAGATCAGCTAGATTCTGGTTGAGGCAGTTAGAGGGACGGAGCCACGGTGACGAGTCAGCTGTTTCAGCTGCAGAGGTTTAACTGTTAGAGAGCAGTTCTCTGAATCAGGATTGTATCAGTTTGTTGAGTCATGACTTCTGTTGAGGCTAGTTTAGACTCTGGTGAGGCTGTTTCTGGTGAAGCTGCTTTGAGCAGCTCGACTTTAACATTTGAGCAGCGTGAAAGATTACTTTTGTTAGATGTTGTGCTTAAAAGGCTTGAGCTGGGGGAGCGCAGACTGAGCCTGAGTTCTGCTGGTGTCCTTGGTCAGACTCCTGGGGGTTCGTCTGGTCCTACACATTCATTTGATGTGTCCACGAATCTGCATTTGGTCCCTCAGTTTTGTGAACGTGATCCTGATACATTTTTTTTCTCTGTTTGAGCGAGTGGCTGAGACCAGAGGCTGGTATGATGCTGAGAGGACGTTACTCCTGCAGCGTGTTCTAACAGGCAAGGCTCAGGAGGTGTACTGTGCCCTCAGTGTGGCAGACAGTCAGGTCTATGCTTCTGTCAAAGCTGCTGTGCTAAAAACATATGAGTTGGTACCTGAGGCTTACAGGCAGAGATTCAGATCCTGGGAAAAGTCTGGTCGCCAGACTCACACAGAGTTTGCCAGAGAGCTGACGACTCATTTCCATCGGTGGTGTTCTTCACTGAATGTTCATGCATGTGATGTTCTGTGTGATTTAATTATTCTGGAGCAGTTTAAGAACTCAGTTCCTCCTCATATTACTGTCTATATAGGTGAACATAAGGTGAAGACAGCAGAGGAAGCAGCCGATGACTATGTGCTGACACATCTTGGTGACTACAGAGCTCAGGACGGTGGTAAAAATAAATATCAGTCAGCAGGTAAGACTGGAACAGACAGATTTGTGTGGAGTCAGGCACAGGGGAATCAGGAAGACGCCTGTAACTACTGTAGAGGCAGAGGACACTGGAAAGCTGAATGTCCAGTAAAAGGTAGTTGTGAAGGTGGGCAGGTGGAGCCTGTTGCACTCACTGCTCCTGGCAGGAGGTTTACTGGTGTCCTCTCTCCTGGTGTCTGTTCTCACAGATTTAAGGGGGAATCTGCAGTGGACAAAGGTAGGTTACAGTCTGATTTCTCAGCCTTTCTGTCTAATGGTTATGTGTCATTGGTAGGTAGTAATGGTAAGGTACCAGTAAGAATTCTGAGAGATACTGGAGCAAGCCGCTCATTGATTGTGAGTTCTGTGCTGCCGTTCTCTCAGATCACGGCTACTGGTGAAAAGGTTCTGATGAAGGGAATGGGTTTGGGGGTGCTGCCTGTTCCAGCCCATAAACTGTGGCTAGACTGTGGTCTAGTTCAGGGGGAGGTTACCATGGGAGTGCGTTCGGCTCTACCAGTCCCGGGGGTGCAGGTTATTCTGGGGAGGGACCTGGCTGGTGGCAGTGTGTGGGCTGATGGTCCACCTCAACTTGTAGTAACTTTTTCTCCTTCTGTTGCAGAGAGGTTTCCTGTTTGCACAGCTACCTGGTCAGTGTTTGGTAGAGAGGCAGAATCAGGCTCCAAGCAGAGTGGTCCAGAGAGTATCCTTCACTGTGGTGATACCCGATTCTTTCCCTTCAGTTTCTCACAGTGACCTGGCAGCAGAACAACAAGCTGATCCTTCCCTCAGTGCAATGTTTGATTCTTCGCTTTTAGATGGGGAGAGTTCTGCACAGGGTTATCTGGTGAAAAACAATCTGTTGGTAAGGAAATGGGTGCCAACTGGGAAAGGTTTCATTTGTGATCCTGTTTTTCAGGTTGTTGTGCCTTCAATGTTCTGTGGGAAGATGCTGAGGACATCTTATGACCAGTATGGACATCTGGGGGTGCGTAAGATGTATTGTCACCTCTGAAAGTACATCTTTTGGCCTGGTTTGAAGAGAGATGTCTCGCTGTATGTTAGGTCGAAGATGAGTCGGTCCTCCCCTCCGCAGAGTAAATCAGTTCATCAGTTTGTTAGTCTGTTTAAACCTAGGCCCAGCAGCATCAGTCCCGTGAAGGGGTGGAAAAGGGTGCAGACTACACAAACTGGTAAGTGAGTGCTGGCCAAGGTCATGTTTTTGTTTGTACAGTTCAGCTGTCCAGAGCCCTGGCTGGTGAAACGTGCTTGGAGGATCCAGTGCTTAGACCTCCTAGGCCCTGTCTGTTTCTTCCAACCTTACCACTCTTAAAGCGCTTCTCCCATCACCGGGGGTTGCTGGGTTTAGGATTGGAAAGGTGGGCTGCCTGGAGGGAGGGTCTGTGCAGGGTGGCCTGGACATTGTGTACCTGTAGTTATGGGATCTGCAGAAAGTATTTTGGTGACATTTATCACAGCAAGCGATTGTATTGTGTACTGTTGATGTGTGCTGTCTCAGACTCCCAGGGGAAGCCTCATCTTAAGGGAGAGTGTGTGACGACCCTCCTCTTGGACACCAGGTGTGCCTGTTCAGAAGCTGAGGGTCGTCAGCTGATTGAGCCACACCTGGGATCAAGTGGCTCAAACTGCATCAAACCTCCCTCACTTCCAGTGTCTGGCTCTCTCTGACAGGAGCTGCTTCCTTCTGGAGCTCCAGAAGCCTGGTTTTGGTTTGGTTTATAGTCTTTCGTGCACCTTGTTGGCTTGGTTTTGCATTACAATAAAACCTTTTTTTTAGTCACCACCCTGTTGTTGTCTCCCTGTTTTGTTGCAGCTTCAGAGCCGAGTTGTAACAAAATGTTTGCAGGTGTTCTAAGCTGTACAGAGCTGGTCTTTCTGTCCTGGATAAAATGCTTAGAAAGCAAAGGAGTTTTCATGTGTTCTCTTTACTTCTATGATTGTGTAGCTCCTTCCAATACACTAAGATCTCCCTGTCTTGCATTGGTCCTCTGCGTGTCCTTGTTTTCATTTGATAGCTGTGTTTTCCCCCTTTCTTTATACCCTCCTCCCTTCATCTCTTTATCCCCTTTAAGTCCCATACATCAGCTTTCCTGTGGAATCTTGCATTGTAACCATCATGGGATTTAGAAAATTGGCACATAGGGATTGATGTTGCAGCAGTTTGACAGACTTTTCTGACTTTGCAAAACCACTGTAAGGTCAGTGTGAGATGTGATATTTTTGTTATAATCATTACTATCCACAGAGAGTAAAAATCTTTAGCAGGAGCTCCCAGATCTCATGTAAAATGCAAAACCTCTTACTGTTGAAGTGAACTGGATCTCTCAGGTCTTATTATAAGTTACAAAATTCTGTCTTTTATTCCAGTATGTTTTGATTTACAGAGTAGATTTGATGGGTATGATAAAAATGAATCAGCATCTATTGATTTATGTGTTGTTCTGCTTGGCTCAGAATTTGTGTTCTGCTTGGCTCATATTTGATATGCAAAATTCTTTATGTTCTTTAGGGAAATTTTATGCCTTTTTTTTTCTCTGTTTCAGTCAAATTTAATCAGAAATTTAAAAGGGTTATATTTTCCATGACAAGAAGAAATGTTGCTAAAATTGCCCAAATTACAGTTAAATTTTTGTCAAAAAGTATATGAATGTTTCCCTCTTTTTCTCCACTTACAGAGGCTATGCAGTTGCCAGTAGCAGTGAAGACAGAATGAACGAACCTCCCACCTCTCTGGGTCTTGTGCCACATCAGGTAACACACATGTCTCACATGTTTTATGACGTAGTTTGCTGTTCACCTATTCACCTCCAGCTGGGTGAGCTATCAGAAGAACAAAATGATGACAGTATAGTTATCAGAATGAAAACAAAAAACCCTTGAAGTATTACACTTCATTTGTAAGGGATGTAGAATGTAAGAAAGGTTACTTTTTCGAATTAAATTAGGAAAAAAATAAATGTTTTCACAATGTTCTAATTTTTGGAAATGCCCTAGTAATGTCTTAAACAGGGTGAAATTTGGTCCCTGTCTCTAAAACTACATTACCAAGGTTGAGGATTTCTCAGTAAACACAAGTAAAGAATATTTCAACAAGCTCATAATTACATTTTGTGGTAGAAAATGAGTCATTTTTTATTATTTATTTGTTTTTTATTTATCATTGAAGCAGCCAAGGGTCTACACCCTGAGAGTGCAAGTCCCTCAGTGACATTTACAAGGTAACAAGTGGCAACAAGGTACATGTTGTAAGGTGTTGAATGATTTAACCAGATCCTAGTGAAAGAGCCTAAAATGTTACTTTAATGTTTTGAACAAGCTGCATTTCACTATAAGTGCAGTTTTGGATTGGCAAGAGAGACAGCTGTATTCATGGGTGTCTCATCGAGAAAGGGTTATGTGTTAATTATATTTTGCAAGTGAAAGGGGGCATTTTTTGCGATCTCTTGTTATGTGCTGAATAACTAGAAAGACAAATACCTGTAATGTAGTGTTCTGCAATACAACAGCTTACTTTAATACCACCTTATTTAAAATGAGACTTCTACTTTAGTAGTTTGTGTGGCAACTCTCTGGCATGGTTTGAAGCTGTATTTAGTGATTCATTATACCTAAATTTGAAAATGAATATCTTGTCATTTGAACAGAAGTAGCAAAAAAAATGTTTACGCTTGTTGTTTTTATATATATTACCATGCACATAGTTTTTTTTTTTATTGATCATTTCAATGGTCAGTTAGTGTTTTTAATTTAAAAGATCAAACATGACTCAAGGTCCCTAATGGGGAGCCTCTTCATGCCTTTAAACCATCATAATTAGAGATCTTACTCTGACTGAGCGTATGCATCCCATTAACTGAGAGAAAAGGAGATTTTATTATATGCAAATTGTAGCTGCAGATATGCACGTCTTTGCTCTTTATCTGTAGTAATCAATCCCATTCAGCCCTTTATAAGTTTGAATGCTCAGAAGTAGAAATGGGTCAAAGAAAAGAGGCCTGTGTCTCCTCATAGCAGGCAATAACTTTCATAGTTCAAGAAAGACAGCAGCTGAGGTCAGACAAATACATACAAAACATAATCAGTGAGATGGTTACAGTAGTAATATCACCACAAGAAGTGTGGAGAAGAAAGGCAGGAGAGTTCATGTGTACGTGCGCTTCTCTGAATCATCGTTTATGTGCATTTGTGAGAATTTTTTACAAAGATGCAGATAATTTTTTGGAGTGGCTATTGGGTACATCGGTTTTTATGGATCCTTTCCCCAAAACCCTGCAAGGGGGCGAGATTGGATCGGTCGCCTTTTAAGATCAATTACTAAAAATAAAATTGGTTTTAGGCCAGAGATGTGACTGATTTTCCAATGACAACCAAAAACAGACGAGTCAAAATATACAGTATATGAAAAATCAACAAAAAAGTTATCAGTCCAAAACCTGAAGGCAGTTCTGCTGAAAATGCAAGTAAATAGCACAGCCTTACTTTTCCACAAAATATTTTACAGACAGACAATGCATAACATTTTCAAAGCATAATAGACATAGCTGAAATGATTACACATTGTACTGGGGAGGGTTAATAAAACAGAGACTAGATTAATTTGCATACATTTGAACTGTGCTCTTGGCTGACTGACTGCTGTGTCACGCCACCCCTATTTGCATCATCGTCAGTGTTCATCATCCTGGAAATCTGAATTCCTGCCATTTGCTTGACACCTCCACTGTTCGTGGCATTTCAGCCAAATAACTCATGGAAAAACGGCATACAAAAATGGTGTCTTATATGTGCGTTCATATACAGAGAGATGGTGGGATAATGATGACCGTACAGAGAGTGACAGATGCAAAGCAAATAAATTGCACGAGGGAGGGAATCTATTTGTCCTGTGAGCTTGTGTATATCATGCCTGGATGCATGTTCGCCCAGCAGTCTATGCCTTTACAGCACACTGCAGTCAGAGGTTTTTTTTCTCTGTGGTGCCACAGTGACAGCTGGTGGTGATTTGCAAAAACTGCACAATATCTTATTTATGTCCAAATTACTGACCAAGGAAGTGCAAGTAATATTAGAATTAAAACTTTTTTTGGCTTGTAAACATTTAGTTGTTGCCACTGTCAATTATGGACCCTAGAATTAGAAGTGTAGTAATACTTGTGCCAGAAGAAGAAATTTCAGTTCCTGTAAAGTTTCTAAAATCTATGGAAATCTGTGCTACTTGTTTTTGGGTGCATTTGTATGTCAGAGATTTAAGGAACAGCTAATCAAACAGAATACAGTTACTCTGACCTCAAGTCAAACCATTTTTTCAAATTATATTAAATTATGCAGCTTAATATCACAAATGATGCATTTGCCTCAGGGGAATTTACAATCTGTGCAACGTCTTCTGTCCTTAGATCCCCAATTCACGTCCCCAAAAACTTTTTAAAAAAGATATTCTTATTCATATTCTCCTTTCAAAGCTTTAAATGATCATTGTTAGTGGAAATAATGTATCTTTATTCCTGTGATGTAAATAAAAAGCAACAGTAAGATGCTTTTAAAATCAAGACTCTAAAAAGGTAGTTAGTAATTTAACTGTCTTAAATGCCATACAGGAAGTCTAATGAGCAGTGCTTAGCGTTCCATGCTTTTTACTATCTACAAATGAGAACGATGCTATCGTTCACTGAGTATTTCCACTGAAAGGCAAACCTGGACTCCTTTTTCTCAGTATATGCTCTCTGTAAAGGCCATGGGTTTTATGTAGAGCTGCGAGTCTGTTGAAGTCCATCTCACTTGCCCACGCTCACCCTTTGGTATGACTCACTCTTCCACTCACCCCTTCATTTGTTACTTCATTCACTGGACATATTTACTCTGCCGGCTCTCTTCTCACATTAATGTTATATCCGAAGTCTCTTTTATTGCGGTTGCATTGCCTGTTTTATTCTTTTTTGCATGTCCTTGACTATACCATTTTAATTGAAATTATGAGCAAACTGCTGAAAAGATATAAAAGCCGAGAAGTGAATGAAGAAAACATTTGCGAAATAAAATGACTTGTGCAGCTGTGATGAACCAATTTTTTTATTTTGAAGCACTGTACCAATTAAACTTCATCATCAGGCACTTAGTTTAGGATGCACATCTTAACCCGATGGCTTTAGTTTGTCCCCCGAATGAGCAGCGACATCAGGGTGTGTGAAGAAGTCATGGCGTTTGTATCCAAATATCTCAGCTGAGAGCCCAAAAGCTTTTAATTTTCACCTTGTTCACTTGCTGTGCATGTGCAATAATTGGTCATAAATGTTCGATTTATTTGACGGTTTCACCACCAGTTAATTACAGCCAGGAAGTCATTTCAGCCTCTGGTCTATGTACGTCACCAGAAAACATAACTGGCTGAAGCTTTTATTAAAAAACAGGAGGATGTGGGAGGAGGGAAGCGATGAAAGGAATATATTGGTGATGAGTGGTGTTTCAACACGTGTCACTGAAGAGTTGCTGGTGTGTGTGTCCATGTGTGTGTTTGGAAGAAGTTCTTTAGACAGTAATGAAGGTAATTAGCTATAATTAGAAGTGAAGGTTTTCAGCAGTGATGACAAGGTTTATCTGAAGTGGTTGTTTCCTACGGGACACCAGAGGGAGCTCTTTGCTTTACCTTGAAGCACAGAAAACAAAATGTCTTGCTGCTTTTTCATTTCCATGTTTACTGCTGTACTAGTGTTACTTTTACAAGGAATAAAGGTTTTAGGGGTACTATTTCTCACATATTAAGGACAGTTTGTCTGAAATCTCTTGCTTAACACAGCACATCTCACCAAAGACTGATTTTTGTTTGTGGTTATCTTCTGTTTCTGTCAACATGTGCCATTGTGGTTAAAGTTATTTGTCTTTACATTATTTAAATGTGAAGCTTTCATAAATGATGTGGTTTTTCAATAGGGCTGATTTCTCCTCCACAGATACGAGGCTTTCTGTCGAGGTTCGACAACGTCCTGCCTGCCAGCCTGGCCTTCGACAAATGCACCGCCTGCTCCCCCATTGTAAGTGGCTCAGACTGTAACTGACTACTTCGAATTATGTATTGTCAAATCCAAAATGGTGTTTTAATGTTGAACTCCAACTTGCTAGAAAGATTGGAATACAGATGCAGATAAGGAGGTTCTGAATTACTTATCGGATTATACTTGGTTACTATGTGACAACATTGTTTTGAAACACAAATTGCAGCCTTAGCAGAAATAAGGGGATTCCCATCTCTCCCTTTTCCACATTGTTAAGTCGGTGTAGCTGTGTTGAAATGTTGTTCCTCGAGGAATACTGAAGAGAGACACACACAGAAAAGCTGGTAAAACCATATGGTAACAATCAGGCAGCAGTTGCTTATTGATGTCAGTAACTGTCGTATGAGTGGAATTAGCTCCCACCACTGCTGTGTGCGTGCATGTGTGTAGATGGGTTGTTGAAGGGTCCACAAATCCTAAATCAGCCAAGTGGGATGGGAGAAATTGCTCTTCGTGTTTTTTGTTTTTACTGCGTTGTCATTGGTCCCTAGCCAACTGGCCAATGTGGTTAGCAGGGTCCGGCGATGTGATTGGTTAGTGTATTTTGGTGTAAGACTGGGGGAGCAAGGAGAGAAAACCACAATTTAGACAGAAAGTTTTTTTTTTTTTTTTTTTTTTTTTTTTTTTTTTAAAGAGCGAGTTTGGTGGGTGGTAGTCAGTGGGGTTATAAGTAGAGGAAATGCAGCACTGAAGAAAGGGTGTTGTGATGAGTGGAGGGCTGGTTCGCTCTCTCATTCTCTCCTGATCTCAATGCAGTCTTTGTGTCTATAAAGAGGTCATAAAGCCCCAGATCTATCACTTTCATGTGAAGACAGAGGGAGAGACCAAGGCAGCGGGGGGAGGGAGGGAGTTGGCTAGCTTGTGCACTAAAAGTTTTCTCCACCTACGCTCTGACAGAAGAAAAAAAAAAAAAAAGTATGGCGTTCCACCCCATCTTAAGGTGTCATGTTTCTGCCTGTGTGACTGATGAGATTATTCGGTCTGCACAGAGGTTTCATATGGTTTGATAGGGACTGTATAAAGGCTGTGTAGTCAGGGACAATGAACAACATGAGCAGAGAAAGATGATTCTTCGCTGAGGCAGGGATAAAGTTTATGTTGTGAAACTGGTGAATAAGTTTTAATCCCACCCACACATCTTTTCCCTTCTCTGTTTTGCATTTACTTATCTGCCTTTTACTCTTTTCTTTCCAGCCTACTCCTATTTCACTTCTCCCGCTACTCCTCTCCTGTCTTACCTCCTCTCCCTTCCTTCCTGCTCTTCCTCCCCCACATCTCTCCCCCTTTTGTGAGTCTCTCTGTCCATCTATGTGCGTGCACTTTAGTGTGTGTGTGTGTGTGTGTGTGTGTGTGTGTGTGTGTGTGTGTGTGTGTGTGTGTGTGTGTGTGTGTGTGTGTGTGTGTGTGTGTGTGTGTGTGTGTGTGTGTGTGTGTGTGTGTGTGTGTGTGTGTCTTTGTCTTCTCTGTGGGTGTGTGTGTGAGCAAGTGCATGTCTGTCTGTGTGTATTCCTGCCGCAGTCAGCTGTGTGCTGCCAGGTCACTATGGAAACAAAACAATTCAGCCCCTGTCTGGGCTGGAGCAGTTCCTGTAGAGTTGGAGCTTTTCACTGTGTGTATGTGTGTGTATTTCCTAACTCTTTTTGGGGCTACAATCCAATAAAACTGCACGCCAAAGAGTAAATCACAGCTGACGTGGCTTTGTCTAAAACCGTGCCAGACACTTCTTACTACGGCTACTTGTACACACTACCAAATATGCTACCACTATTAATAGTAAACTTTTTTTTCTATATTTGCAGTGCAAATTCTTGAAAAGACTTTGAAATGATCACTTGCATAGCTCACCATGTTTCCCTATTAAGGTGCTCCTTACTTTCTAACTTTCAGTAACTTGTACTAGTTTATACTTCAAGACTAAGATCAAGTTTTTACCTTGTTAAGAAGTCCATATGATGTTTTTTTTTCATATGTTGAAATACATATTATGAATGACACAAGCAGTTAGTTCAATGGCAGAGTATTTACATCTTAACGTTGCAGAGAACCCATCCATTTTATAAACACACATTCAGACTTCTAGGCTTTCATATATAATGAATCTGAGGAACCAATCCCCTCAATTTGCAGGGTGCAACTTTTAGCATCATTATTCTTCTTCAGAATTGGTTTTTGAGCCAAACGTGTGGCTGAATTACATCAACAGCAGCAGTTTAACAATATCTGAGTTCCATCAGTGAGCTGGTGTGCTTGAGCTGCAGCAAGTAGTTCATGGAGAGAGGTACAGACTTATTGTCAGCTTGTCTAAGACATTTTAAGGCATATTAAATGAAAAACCAACTTTTATATATGTAATCCTGATACATGGAAATTTGTTTTTAGGGATCTATTCATTGACGGAAAGTGGACAGATTGTAAAGATGACAAACTGATTTTGCGTGTTTATAAATGTGAACATTGTTGCCAAAGGTTAAAACCACTTAAAAAAGCTGAAATAGGCTCATTGTGAATGATTGATACAGTGATTTGTTTTTGTCTTACAAGATTTATACCATTGCACCAAGACCATGGCTCAATAATATGTCTGCTTTCAAGTGTGTACTAATTGAACTGCAGTACATATAATGTTCTTATAATTTTCTTTTTTATTTTAGAGCTAAAACATATATATTTGGGCCAAAAATGTCATAATTGATAACATTTTACTAATTTTAACTTAATTTTGTACTTATTAATTGTTGAGTATTTTATTATATGTATTATATATTTTAACATTTTTATAGATCATTTGATATTTTCAAATAACTTAAAATATTATATATAGATAGATAGGTAGGTAGATAGATATAGTCAGAAGTTTGGACACACCTCATTTAATGTTTTTTTCTTTTTTTTCATGGCATTGTAGATTCTCACTGAAGGCATCAAACTATGAATGAACACATTTGGAATTATGTAGTAAACAAAAAAATGTGAAATAAATCAAAACATGATTTATATTTCAGATTCTTCAAAATAGCCACCCTTTGCTTTGATTACTGCTTTGCACACTCTTGGCATTCTCTGGATGAGCTTCATTGTTAATTTGTCTATAGCACATAGAATAGATATATTATAATAATAATAATAATAATAATAATAACGGATAAATAATAATCTAAGTCCCACTCCGACCGGTCCTACGAGAAACCAGTGCTTGCAAAAGGTTCCTAGGTACATATTGAATGTGCACAAACCGGAATCGGGGCAATGCATACGCTATCTCAGCTGCAGTCTGAGTGATGGGAATTCGCGACAACCAGCGTTAAGGGTTAAAACACGGTCTGTTTTTACGCACGCTGTAGACATGAAAGTGTTATACAGCTACCACAGAACATTAACTACACATACTTTGTGGGCTGTGCTTCTGTGAATTGTGCCATTTCTCTGAAATACCATAAGGCCTCAGGGGCGACACTAATGAGTCAGTATTGGGTTGGTGAATTTCGAAGGCAAGTTTCTAACCTGACGTTATGACCGTATATGTTAACAGAGGAAGTCAAAGCCACTGAGTCACCTGGAATTATTTACTCATATTACTCAGAATACACCAAGTGTGACATAATGGGAAGACCACAAACTGGGAGTCGCTTGAAGGAAACATTTTATTCATAGCTGTGCGTCAGCTACAAATTCAGCGATTCACTGGTATTTACAAGAGCTACAACTACTCGTTATTTTCATTATCAACTGATGTGTTGGATATTTTGTGTATAAAATAATAGTGAAAAAATATCCAACCATAATTTCCAGAACCAAAGTTGACATATTCAGATAGCTAATTTTGACTGAAACAAAATCTCAAATATATTCACTTTGCTATCACAGAAATTGACAAATGTTGAAAAATGAGAAGTTGAAACCAAAGTTTTTGGGAAATCTTTGCTCGGCAAGTGACTAATGAATGAAAAATGCATCGTTAGAATTGTTGTACAATAAATTTCCACTGATGGACAAATCAGTTATTCAGCTAGTTGTCTATAGCGTTAACCATTACATGTTATATTAGATTTTTTTCCCCTCAGATCACTTCTGCTACCAATAAAGCTACATGTTCTGTACACTCAGATAACTACAAGCTGTAGTTTATTGCCATGTCCTAAACCTCTACTATATACACTTTAAAAAGCAATCCTTCCTCCATATTCTGTATGTTTACAAGCAAAGTTAAAAGCCACCAGGACCACCCAGTGTTTGATATGTTTAGAGATGCTACACACACATGTGAGCACAGTCACATACACAACCTGTGATGTGTGATACTTTCAGCTCATGTCCAACAACTTCAAAAAGGAGACATCACAACTCTCAAATAAAGCCTCAGGATATATTTATGTGGCTCCACACGGAAGGAAGTTCTAGGACAAGTGCATATGCACACATGCGCCTCCCACACACATGTGTGTGTGTGTTTATATGCATATATGTAACACACAATCTAATCCAGATGTTGGATTGTTGGTGAGTTTTTGCAACAGCATCATCCCATCAATGGCAGCTAAACACTTTGAAACCTTTTTCCCTATTTGTCTCTTGTATTCATTGTGTCTACATATGCTTGTATCTTTTACTCCATATTTCCCATAATGCTTTTGTCACGTTGAGACATCCGTCACAGCACAGTTTCAATGAGTCACACATTACAATGTTCACTCATTTGCTGTAAAGTTTCCTGACTTTCCCCAAGAAAAGTACTATTAGACTTCTTATAGAAGAAATGTAATTACATTTTTAACATAGGTGCAACATTTGGCAAAAATGAACTACCCAATCTGAACTGTATTGGATGATATTTTGAGATTTCTGTGTCTTTTCAGGGTTGTGAATGTTTCTTATTGGCATTAACATTGAGTGGTATAAGTGTGTGTGCATGTGCGTACCAAAGTGTCTGTGTAGTGACTTTATTAACTTTATCACAATCTCATCACAGTTATCAGGTTGCTTTCTGTGTCATGAACAGCTATATTTCAACAAAGTGGGTTTTGCCCGTTGGCGTCTCACGTAACAGAAGCCGTGGATGGAAGTGGAGAGTCAAAGAAATAAAAGAGAAGGAAGGAAAGAAAAGAGAGGATGAAAAGATGAATGAGAGACACATCAGTGTGTATTGTGTGCAGTGTGTCTGGCTCCGAGACGAGACGCCAGGTCAGTCTGCGAACACACACACAGGCAGTGATGCACACAGCGTGTTGATGTCTGAGGCAGAGGTAACTTTACACCTGCAGAGGAGGGTCAGTGGGCGTCCATGAAAGGCTTGGCCAAGCTTAGGAAGGTAGTCGAGAGGGCAGAGGATTCGTGTGTGTGCATAGGTGTTTTGGAGTGAAGGTGTGGGTTTTTGAAGTCTGCACTGGTAGGAGATCAAGGAAAACACTGCAGTGCGACTGCAGAGGCGCCGAGTTGTGGCATAAAGAGGTTGTGCCTAACGGCTAAAGCAACAAAGATTTCTTTTTTGTTTTATCCTGTTCAAAGACTTTAATTATCTGATTTTATGTAATAATGTTTTTATCTCAAATGGATACCTTTTCTCAAGTTGCGATGCATTAGCACAACTCTCCCCTCCACTCCAAGTATGCCCATCAGATTCAATCAGGACTTTTACCTTGAATGTAATGTTCAGTGAAGAAAACACTCAGAAATGTCTTGGGCAAGATGTAACATTTTACTTAAAAGTGCAGTAAAAGGTGAAGCAGTGCATTTATGTAAGGATTTTATTTTATTTATTTTTTTTAAATTTATTTTATTTTTTTTTTCCCCTTGTGAGCCAAAACCAGTCTCTGCAATTTCAGGTCTTGTACCTGAGAAAATTGTCTTGACAGCACAGGAACAGCAACACTAATGTTGTCCAAAAATATGCTATAAAGATGTATTTATTGTAAAGTTTTTTTGTTTTTTTTTTTTTACATGCATTTCCCATAGAATCTCATGGGAACCTGTGATTCTTATCAATTGTGGCTGTCAGGAATATATTTACTGTGGACCACGCACACTATGTCAGAAGTGCCATTGATCAGGTAGATTATTATATATGGAGAGCAGCAACAGCTGGAGGAAAAAAGTGGAAAAATGTCAACAAAATGGATGTTGACATTCTTCTATTACTGTTCTGTGTAATATTCTTTTTCAATTATGAAAATATTCAAAATCTATTATAAAGTGAAAAATAAACATATTTCAAACCATTCTAATAATTCTTGTGTGGACCAAAATAGAAAAAAAAAACAATAATGCAAATGATTAATCTTAATCAAAATGGCATAAAAACACATTGATTCTTATATTTATGTAAGCGGCCATGGGTTGGAATCTAGCACATGGCCATTTCCAGCATGTCGTTCCCCAACTCTTCTCCCCATGTTTCCACTCCACTTACCACTGTCCTAAATAATAAACGTAAAAAAAGGCCACAAAAAAAAAACAAAACAAAAAAAAAAACTTGCCTTTCAAACCTTCCAGCAGGGTTTGGGGTTGAGACTCCTGACATACTTAATACACATCTTGAGCCAACCCAGCTTGTAGTATTACTGCTTCATCAACCCAGCAAAAGACATCACATTTCACGTTATTTCACTCGTTATTGTTTTTTTATCATGTGTTTATTTATTTTTTTGTCCAGGTCCTGGATCACTATGAGAGAGAAGGTTTCAGCTTCCTGTCCAAGGTTTTTAACTCTTCCCATTCGTTCCTGGAGGACCTGACAGGGCTGACTCTGCTGCACCAGGAGACACAGGCTGCAGAGGTAAATCACTCCCTCAGATACACCCACACTAACAGGTAGAGACCCGCACACCAAACCTGCTGCTCTGATACCTCTTGCAGTGGTTACGGTGAGAATTTTGGGTGCTGGTTCTATAACTACAAACATTTGCACATCAGTTGGAATCTGACCGAATCTTTAGGCAGAACTGAGGAGTTAAGAGCGTCTGAGTTGGCTGATATCAGGATCTCTTCTTTTTGCTGATGATGTGGTTCTGTTGGACTCATTGGACTGTGACCTCTACAGCGTACAGGGACAGTTGCTCAGTTTTTTTTTTTAAGGATTAGACAATCATACTCTACTAGAAAAGGGTGGATTGCTTCAATTTTACCTCAAGTCAATGATTTCAAGTATCTTGTTTGCCATTGAGGATAAGATTGGTCAGACTGTTGAGTTGTCATGCAGTTGCTGCAAGAGAGGTTGGAGATCATGACTTAAAAAAAAAAGGCTTTTGGGTATTCTTGCTTAGCCTGCTGGAACCACTACTAAAATCCAAATAAAGGGACAGAAAATTGCTGGCCAGATAGAGCTAACCACAGTCTCTCAGGAGCTGAGTATGTTTTATGACCCTGGTGTATCCCTACAAATGTTTTTCATACAAGTTTCAAAACAGTTTGTCCTCTTCTGGGAATTAAAATTTTCACCAGGAGGCTTTCTAAAAGTGATGTTCAAGAGGAGATACAGTTTTAATTCAAAAGTAGACATGTTTTTAACCTTCTAAATATTCTGTTGCCATAGCAGCTCACAGTTGATGTCTATGGAACAACGAGCGGCATGAAGGTTCCAGCAAACATCCAGACTGCTTTGTGGTGGAATATGGGTGGTTTTCCTCAAGACTCCCCTCTGACATGAGACACATGGAGTCGAGGGAGAGACACACAAAATGAGCGTGCGTGGGTGGTGGGGGTTGGATCTGGTCCTGCCGAGCTGTGGGAAAATCCCACGTATTTTCTCCCCAACTCATACTCATAACACAGAGATGGAGGAGGGGAGAAGAGAGAAGCATGGAGACTGAAATGAGGAAAAAGCTGTGTGAAGATAAGAAACAGTGGACAGAGAAACAGCAGGAAGAAAGAATGAACGAAAGTAGAAACGTGTTGCTTTTTATCTCTTCTCTTTTCCCCAGACACCGCTTCTGTCTTTTTCACATCTCTGCTATCAATCTCCACCTCATTCCCTATCATTCTCTCCATCTCTTAGGTTTGTTCCTCCCCTCTCTGTCCACCCCCCTCTCCCTGATGATGTGTTGAAGTGTCTGGTGTAGATCCCTTTCTCTTCAATCAGAACATGGAGAGATTGTTTTGATTGCTCAGCCCACTAGCGCCAGAAGTCTTAGCGCCTGTTTCCTGTACACAGATTACTTATTCTGAAAACTACTGTGCTTGGAGGACGTCCCTTTGGGGTTTCTTTTTTTTCCCCCCCCCGATTCCAGGAAGGGACAGTAGTTCTTTTCTTGATCGTGAAAGCATATTATTACTTATTTCATGTGGAAACCCACTAGAAACAGGGTTGTGGTTCATTTTGGGTCTTGACCCATATTTTCAGAAGTGCTGGTCTGAAATAATGATAAATCTAAATGTAAAAATTAGGGGTTTAAAGGGTCCTTATGGGATCCCTTTTTTGTGAAAGTTTTGGAGTCATATACATGTATGAGTCATCATAGGTTGGCGATTATCACTTCCAGTGGCTTATTTAACGACTCAGTGCTTTGAAAAACCTAAATTACCTAAACTGTGAGAAGAGATTCATCACTAGAGTCAACACTGGCAGTATTTGTGTTTTTTCCTGTAACCTTATTTGGAAATTAGACATACTATAGCTGTGTGACTTGTAACTGTAATTATGATCATATATTGTGATATGACGGTTGGGGCCTAGCATTGAAGTGCACTTAAATGACTTTTATCTGCACACAAAGCTGTTTTTACTGTCTTCTCATCTTTCCCTCAAGCATGGTACTGAATTCATTACAGCCAGTGTGTGACTGTGTGGGGTTTTGCACACTCAAATGTGTGTAACCATTCTAAACTATAATCTACGTCACCAGATATCACTACTATGTACTTAAGGCCTATTTTGGGTCAGTTTGTAACCTGAGAACTACTTTTTATGCGGTCACTGCAGGGTTTTGGGGGAGTTCAAGTTCGGTAAAAGTTTAGACTGACTGAAAGCTGTGCGTGTCTTTGTGTGTGTACATGCATGCGTGTGCGTGAGTTTGTACGTGCACAGATCAGCGTGAATGGCTTCTTTGTGAGATCAGCCCTGCAGAGGTTTCAAACTGCGGTACGAGCGTGGCAGGGTGGAAAATGTACTATGAATCTGGCGTCTGGCAAATTAGCTGCATGTATTTGAAACATTTGTATGCAGCCCGCTGTATCTATATCCTCACGGGACCACTCACGTATGTGGCAAGGAAAATCTAACATGACCCATGTTTAATATTTATGACTTGATCTGTGTTTCTACTGTATCCCCTCCTCCTGTTACTCCACATTCTGTATGGCCAGTTTCCCTTCTGTACTGCAGTCAAATGTTGCCTCCTTTGTCACTCCTCAGAATGTAAGGCTTCAGTGTGTTTTCATACAAAGTCCTTCATGCCTAACTTACTGTCTGAAATCGTCTAGCAGCAGACTTCTTTTCTGAGCAATCACATGCTTTTATGCAGAGTTCAAACTTCAACTCTTTGTTACCTCTTTGTCCATTTTTAATCAGGGCATCATGAATGATACATCTGATAAAAGATCATCTGAAAGCGTTAGCCACTGCTATAATCTGTTCTTACATTAATAGCTTTAGATATGCAGAAGAGATCAGTCATTAATCAACATTAATCAGTGTTACTGATATTGCTATTATGAATATTATTTGCTACAGTATTTTCTAGTTAGTACTCTTATAATTAAGTGTTATACCTCACGGTTATTACGGCTGCCAGGGATGATGATGCTACGTATTTTATCATCTGGTTGATTATCATGTGTCTTATATGTGTTGTTAAATCAAAAGTGAAAAACAAAGTGATTTAGAAGAAAACAGAAAAAGGAAAGGGCAATGGTAGAACGCCAGTGTTGCCATTTAGAATATTCTTTTACCAGGTGTATAACATCACATGGCCTCCTTAAACTGAGCACTTGTCACTGCCACAAGTTTTGATGGATACACTTGTTTTCTGTAGTTTCCTTCACTTTGTACATGTCAAATGTTTAAGTAAATGGGGATAAATATAAATTTTGCTAACAGAAATATGTTTGCCAAAAGCTTCAAGATGCGACCGGTGCGTGATCATCTAAACTAGAACGGATAAAGTAGAGCCAAGCCAGTCAACATACTGAAACGGAAACTGACACATGTTGAGCTCACTGTGCTCATCTACTGTAGAAACCATGTTGGCCAAGCTACCTGAATTCCAGTCATGTTACTTCTCAATTCAGAATAATTTCCTCAGTGTTTGAACTTGTTAAACCAGAGCAGAAGGTGGTGTCTTAGCTGACTGGACTTCCTGCGAATCGCCTGGCTGTAGAGGGCTGGTCAGACAAACACTCAGAGAGCCAGAGAGGAAATGAGTGTCTGTACAGG
Organism: Amphiprion ocellaris; assembly: GCF_022539595.1. NCBI lineage: Eukaryota > Metazoa > Chordata > Actinopteri > Pomacentridae > Amphiprion > Amphiprion ocellaris. The sequence continues at coordinate 34,174,226 of NC_072770.1, forward strand.
ATGCTGTACCTCTCCTCTGATTCCCACCAACTGTCTTTGGCTTCACAGATTAAGTTACATAAAATACCGTGTCTACATCCATCCATACGGCCACATACAAGGATCAGGCTAATCCTTATTATGTAAGAGGACAGAGGACAAAGGAGATGAATATTCTCCAGCTTTATGTTACCACAACATAACAGGGATATACCAGTTTGGAGTCCTACGTATAATGATCATGTGCTGCCTATGCTTAGTATAAATGATCTGCTTTAATGGGACAGTCTTTTAAAGTTGTTTTGTGTAAAATCATTCATAGTAATAGAAATTATACATTATTTTCCGTAAAATCTTCTAATTTCTGTTGTGAAATGCTCTTTTGTCAGTTTTTGTATTTGTTTTTCCCAGTTCTTTTAAGAAGAAGGGGGAAGGAATCCAAATCCATCTGTGAGATATCAGCATATCAAAAGTGACCCACCGGTTTTGTTTAGGAAATAGATTGCTACGATGCTATTAAGTAACTTGGGTTATATAACTTAATAGTGAAACTCAAGAACGATGCGTCACTCATGTTTATTCCAATGCCCCCGCACTTTATGACGAGGAAGCACGTTATCATTGGTCATTCTCTATACAATATATATTCCTATCGTCATTTTCAGTAAGCAAGCCTGTGTGTGTGTGTGTTCCCGCACATATTAATCTGTCAGAAGTATGAATGCCCCAAACAGAGGATGTGTGACCCTCTCAGCACAAAGGGTCTTTCTGCAGAGTTTACATCCCACTCTCTTCCACCTACTACAACCGGCCATGCCAGTAAGTCACAAGATAGCCTCGTCTGCGTCGAGCCGAGAGAATAATGTGTCACTTGTCACATGTCTCTCCTTTTTTGGTTTCATTTTGGGATATGAATTTTTATTAGTCCCAAGCAAATGCACTGACAGCAGCTTGATGTTAGTAAAGGAGCCTTAGTAACAATTTTATGAGAAGATGAGGCAACAAATCTGCACTTGATAGGCTTTTCTCTGAGGATTTAGTACAGAGCTGGGCAACGTACAGTTTGTGTGGATTTAGTTATGCAAAAACACTCCAGAGGGTGTAACCTGTGTTTGCATAATATTGTCATCTTATTGTTGTGTTTTGAAATGAAATCAGTGTGAAATGACCTCAGCTCCTTCTTAATAATTTGGGACCATCCTGGAAATTGGAGGAGTCCTTGGGCTTTGGGGCCTCTGATTTAAGAGGTATATGTGTTTTTGCTAATACTCCAGATATTCAGGGTTACTCGTCGTGCGTCAGTGTCTTGCTCAAGAACAAAATGCATCTACATTTGGGACCATCGAACACGCCATAATTTAGGTTTTGCACAATCCCTCAGCCGATTGCTAGCTAAGTTATTTTGGTTTTACTGTATGATGACCGAAGTTTGACCCATGCTCGTCTTCCAAGTAAGAAGTAACTTGAGTCTTGATAAAAATCCTTTTGACCTGATTGCAGTACACACAGGCAGCATTCAGTATTATATATATACACCTGTTTGCCCCGAAGTGTGCGCTTGTTTTTTTTTTGATAACAATCTCGACGCCATCAGTTGCCACTAATCATCACTTTGAGTCATACTAATGCCCCGAAGGACCATTGGTTACTCAACCACCCACGCTCGGCCCCGCTCTGGACTGTGCCTCTCTACGTAAAACAGTGCGCTGACGATAAAGTTGATTTAGTTATGTTGGCCCATCACCCAGCAGCTTGGAAGACGCACAAGGCGAGCACGGACACACACGAACACCCAGTAACGCACACTTTCTCCTCTCACCAGTCACATGCGCTCTCCTACTTTGCTCACCCCAACAAAAACACACACTCACACAGCCACACACACACACATTTGCTGTGTGAGCGTCAGAGGGCCCCATGTATGTCAGAGCTTTATCCAAACACAACTACGGTTGCTACATACTACAATTATTACCAGATGGACTTGGGGAAAACATATTAAGTCTGCTTTTTCATTAGCACACTGCACACCCTCCTGTGAGACAGAACCATGGAGAGAAAGAAAAAATGGGGAGGGAGAGTGAGAGAGATGTTTTTTAAAAAGTCTATTTAATTTAGAATTTCAAATTGAATAGCTGCTGAGTTGCAATTCCATTTCCAATTTTTAAGGTCCCATGAAACAAAAAAGGTTTTTTTGTGTGTGTTGCTAGGTTATCAAAACATCCAATTGTATGTCTGTTTATCACAAAGTCCAGCCTTTTTCTTTGTGTTATCCATTCAGTGAAGTATGAGTGTAGAATATGTGATAATGATCATTTAAAAATTGAATTAGTTGACTGATGCCATTTATTAAGACCAAATTCCTAATTTCCCGTGGTCCGAGGGTCACAGATATATCAGAGATTTGATTATTTCCCCTATCAAATAATATATATATAAAAAAAAAAAAAAAAAATCTATTCCCAGCTACACAAGAAGTGTAATGTCATCTTGGACTCCAGTGATTTATATTTAATCAAACTGTATTTTCAAGTGATCTCACTCTCAGTACTCTGTTTTAGTTCAATGTCTCATTCCAAGCAGAAAAATGTCAAACCACACAAGTTACAATGTTGGAGTCATAAAGACGCAGCAAGACGATAAAGCATTTTATATTCAACTCAGCGCACATGAACTGGCAGCTTTCATGTTGCAATTTCTTGGGAGAAAAAACATATAATTTAGTAGCAGTTGTAGTTCAAATATAGGCAAAATTCTCAGAAAGTTATTTCAGTTTATATATTTTTATCCTATGCTGCCTTGTAAACTTTTGTGCTTGTAATGACTAAAATACTTTGCAACTTACTGTAATAGTATAATTACATTATATTATATCATTTTACTTCATTTGGAGTGTACTATTTCAACAGTGTCTAAATATTCCTCTAATGTAGTATTAAATTACATTTTTCATTCCAGGCAGCTTCCAGGGAAATCTTAGGAAAATATGTGACTCGTAAAATGCCTAATATTATCATATGCTTGCACCTTCTCACATTCTTTGTGCATGATTTTGTATTTCCATGCGCACATAGATGCACAGATATACCAGTGCCATCATAGCACATGCGTATTTATGTCTCATGTGTATGCCAGCTATGCCTGCTCGACATCTATTGCACTGCTAATTATAAACGTGTGCTCTACTTGCTCGGATGTATGTCAGCTATGTACAGGCACATCACACCTCCTATCCTTTCTTTCTTTACATAGTTTCTGTCTCACACATGGACTCACACAGACACTCAGTACTATACATAGTCGAAATCTCCCTGGTTCTTTACAGGCTAAATTCAGAAGCTTTGTGTCAGTCGGTGGATTGACTTATGACCTCACTTACTAACCTTCCTAATGCCAGCCTCAGTTTTTGAAGGTTAACCTCCTCCGTGTATATATTTTTCTTCAGTTTTTTATCAGCTTTTGTGTTTTATTTGTTTCTGTCTTTCTAGAAGACATTTCTTTGTTCTTTTTTAACTCTGTGTTACTACCATCCAGCTCCCAGCCAGAGTCCTGTTTTTCAGTTTGTGTACTCAAACTGCGTAACTGGTTCTAGTGCTCTGACTCCAGAGTGATGACGGTGCTGGCAAACATATACAAACGGGTAAAAACGTACTGGAGTAAAGATAAAATACGTTTGACGGATATTGCCATCAAAAAGAAAGCACAGATGAACTGGTATGTTGTCAGCTTATAAAATAAACAGTCCTTTAAAATGTTTAGCATGACTGGTATAGGCTAAAAGCAAGCGGTGTGTTGTCTCCACATTTCTTTTATATGTTGTTCACAGTCAGTCTACTTCACTCCACTCTGTCACCATTAAATAACTCACATTCTGTGTCAGAGCAAATAGTCGGTCTCCGCTCCTCTTCTGTCTCTGTAGCTGAGGTAATCTGACTCTTTGCATAGTTGCTCAGTGTTTCCCTTATTACAGGGTGCTATCTTCAGCAAAAAATGCCAGTCAAAAATATAAATACCCAGGATGCATGCAGTATGTATTAAAAAAGAACAAATGTCCAGTCAGTGATTCATTTCTCGTTTTGTAAACACAAGAAAAAAAAAGCAGTTTTAATTTTGCTTCTCTCCCGATTTATAGTCCACTAGGCTACTTGTACTTTTTTGCACTATTAATATTTATATATGTTTTTTACAAGCTTTGCTGCATTATATGGGGATAAAAAGATGAAGAGGATGTTGTGAAGAATAGCAGGTGATGAGATCTCAGCTTCCTTGGCAAGGACAAAACTCCTCTCTACTGGGATGCTACTTTGGTGGCCTGTATTAATACACTTGTACACAGGGCTGGAGTCGGCAAATAGGCTTACTTTGTGTGGAGGGTAAAGTAGGATGCATGGCACCTAGGACAGCTGTCCTATGTCAAGAGCCCAAAAGAGCTCATACAGAATTACCAATCATCAATCATAGCAGACATATTTTCATAAGTCATAAATAGGACCCATAATGCCAACTTTTCCCTAACTACACGGGAAATCTTACAGCAACCCTGCTCCTATACATGGCTTCTCCTCTTTGGCGCCAGTCCGTCCAGAGCGATGCCTTCTTAGACCCTGACAGCTGGCTGCATGCATGGACAGACAGACTGACGGATGACTAGGTTACAGCAGACTGAGCAGCAGTCTAGTCGTCCCTCTTTAGCTCCTACTCTTCTTCCTGTTCGGTAGCTTTAAACAACTATTTCTGTATTTGTGTCAGCATTGCACTTTTAGAATGGGCTTACACTTCTGAAAGCACTGCACCCCCACTCACTCACTCACTCACTCACTCACTCACTCACTCACTCACTCACTCACTCACTCACTCACTCACTCACTCACTCACTCACTCACTCACTCACTCACTCACTCACTTTATGGGGATCAGTTTGCTGCAGAGCTAGAGAGATGCACAGTGTACAGTAGTGAGTACGCTGCCATGCCATATTACTTAAATCTGAAATGACATCCAAATAATTGCATTGTTTCCAAACTGACAAGTATCTTGCATCACCAACAATTTGAAAATCTACACTACCATTCGAAAGTCTGGGGTCACTTAGAAATGTCCTTATTTTTAAAAGAAAAGCAGTTTTTTCAGTGAAGATAACATTAAATTAATCAGAAATACAGCCTAGACATTGTTAATGTGGTAAATGACTATTGTAGCTGGAAACAGCTGATTTTTAATGGAATATCTCCATAGGGGTACAGAGGAACATTTCCAGCAACCATCACTCCTGTGTTCTAATGCTACACTGTGTTAGCTAATGACTAAAGGCTAATTGATGATTAGAAAACCCTTGTGCAATTATGTTAGCTCATGAGTAAAAGTGTGAGTTTTCATAGAAAACAAAAAAATGTCTGGGTGACCCCAAACTTTTGAACAATAGTGTATATTGAAACTGAATTACCCTGTGATCACTTACACACAAGATGGAAAATGTGATCACTGAAAGAAAACTGAGTACACTTGCCATTTTCCATATTTTTCATATTCCATATACACTTCCACTGTGTTTATACAGTGACCTGTAAACATCAGAACTTTCTTAGTTTTGGACCTATGGGCTGTGTCTGTCGCATAGCTCCACATGGAAAAGAACTGCCAGAGGATTTCTAAAACATGCATAATGTTTGTCTGAAGAACAGTGTGAAGCAGTGGCAAATTCTTCAGACTTGGTTTTATCAGTGGAAATGGAGACTTCTGTGACAGATGCGAAAGACATTTCATAAAGTCACCCTATGTATCCATGAAATACACCCTTGATTGCCCTCTAGGATAAAACTGCCAGATAAAATCTTTGCTAAAAACATGGAAAGAAGCCTGATGAATGTTAAGAGCTCATTCTTTGATCAAAGGTGTTAAATTTTTTCTGTTCAAACGTGGTCTAGCATGTTTGTTGTGAACATGGACAGAACAACAGTGAATGCATAGTCCTGACAGTGAAGCACAGCAGTGGGAGTGTGATGATATTGGGCTGCAAAGGAGTTGGGAAGATGACATTTATAGATGAGTACCTGTGGATTTACCTAAATACTGGCTGAAATACTGGAAGCTTGGCAGAAGTGGGAATATTTGAGCATGACAGTGATCCAAAGCACAAAGCCAAAATCACGCAAGAGTTTCTACAATAGAAGAAGGTAAAACTAGGCCCAGGCCAAGTAAGTCGTCTGTCTTGAATCCAATGTAGCGTGTTCGAGGTATTTGAAAGAGAAAGGTAGAACAACATGACCTCTACAACAAAGAACAGCTTAAAAATAGTGTCTCTGAGGAATAACACAGCATCTCTCCTGGAATTTATTGGTATCCTCCATGCTGAGGAGGACTGAGTCTGTCATTAAAAATAAATATACAATGTTTGTTGCATTCAGTTTCTATTGTGGGGATCATAAACCTCAACAGTTTCTAATTTCAGATAAAAACAAATACCCTACTGTTCAACTTCCACCTCAAATGATGAAATTACTGTAAGTTAATTTAATTTAGAATCGTCTGGGTTTTAGGTGATGTTTCACAATGGTCTACTCACATCTATCCTTTAAAGTATATCTAAAGCATGCAGCTCTTAAAACGCCTTCTTTAATGTAGATTAATTTAATTTTCCCGAATTTTACAAATGTTTTTATTGCCCGTATTTTCCTGTTTAAATAATACATTGGAATGAGGTTGTGTTTATCTTGGTAAAAACAGTCCTTTTGAATTAAGAAAAACTGAATTATTTGTTTCTTGTCAGTTTTTTTTTATTGAACAAACAACATGGTAGATGACGTTTATTTTTGTAGTACATTTACGGGTGATGGAATTTTCACAATGTGTGTTCTGCCAAAACAGCTTTGTTTTAGAAAACAGACCAGACCTTAGATGATGGGGTGTGTTGTTTCAGGTACAGCTGCTGGTAGCTAGATAAACAGATGATTTTAAAAGCTTAAAGGCTCACACTTGAACTTGTTTTATGGCTCTTCTCCAGGATGTTTTCTCCTGACTAGAGCCTTGCTTGTGTTGTTTCTACTCTCAGACATGCGTCGCTTTGGATAAAAGCGTCTGCTAAATGAAATTGTAGAATTGTTGCTGATCAGACACCAAAACACTGGGCAACAGTTTAGATCACAATGAGGAAGGATTTTACAACTCTAGAAAGTTAGAACGCTGCAATCTTGGCTTGATGTCTCATCGCAGCAAAAGTTAAATCTGTTTCAACTCCTTGCCATGTGACTGCTTTTTTGGACAAACCACTGTGTTGCACTACGAGTGAAGAGAGTATTGTACGTTACAGTATGCCAAGACATAATGAGTTCCGTTTGACGGTAGCATAGTAAACAATAATCTCATCTTCCTGACAGCTACATCTGGTATTAGACAACATTGTTAGACAATTTAATCTTTCAGGGTGAATGGTTAAGAAGATTTTAAACAAATTAAAATGCATTTTTCCTGAATTGTAAGTTTATAGTGATGAGTGCTGAATTTGATAGACGGTTACCTGATGGACTTTCTTATAGAGGTCAAGTGCGCCACCTGTATCCTTCTATAAACTGCTGGGGAAGTAATGAATCATTCCACTGAAACCTCAGGAAGTGAATGTTACCAGTAGATGAAGCACACATTGTGTTGGATCATGCTCTGTTGTTTGATACTCCACAAGCTCACATTCACTTGATGTATTTACGCCTTTCTGCTGAGCAGATGTATGCAATAAAAGATGACTAAGAACCAAACTCCGCAGCCTAAATATGAAGTCTTTGTAACACAATTGTGACAGTCTTAAATAATGTTATCTTTCTACGGTAGTTTATCTCAATTCTTACATCTCATCTTTCAATAAAGGTTGAGTTAATCATGGCTAAATTATTGAAAAATATTATCATTGCATTTGTAAAGGCATGTCCAGTTCCTGCTTGTGCGTAGAAACATAAATCTGAAGTGCAGGCCTGTTTATTCCTTTGTTTCTGGATTGGGTAATATAGAAAACCTCCCCAGCAGCATCAAAGACAGAGATAAGAGCTGGCCCTGTCTCTCAGAGAGTGTGTGTGTGTGTGTGTGTGGGCTGCATGTGCATGTCTGAATCTTGTATAGCCTGATTCTGGCCTGCCTTGCTGGTCCCAGGTAATCTGCCCTGGAGCTCTGGTTTGAAAAGGAAACACACACACTCACACACACGCATACATCTGGCCACAATGCAAGTTCTTATCTTTTCTCCTGATGCTGTTCTGTCCAGCACATGGAAAGGAGTGATAACATCGAGCCTCTGGTTCAGATAATTACACACATGCACACAAACAGAAATAATGCACAACATAAATACTGTATGTATGTATATGTAGGTTTGTGTTTATGTTTTAAGTGTGTGTTGGTGCCCCTGTTTCTTTGTTTAACACTCACAGAAACACTCCTGCTAATGCTTGACTGGCATCACTTTCTCTGACCTAAATTGCCAGTGAGAAAGTGCTTTCAAGACGTACTTCAATTAAGCTAAAAAAAACCCAAACATCTGAATTCAGTAGGTCATCCCATAGTGAATGTGTGAAGATTGAAACTGTGTCTGTAGCCAGTAAAGTCTCATTGTTCCCGGTATGGTCAATATGGAGCCCAAAAGCTCATAGATGTATGCTATTCCCCATCCAAAGCACCTTTGATCAATCCATAAACAGTAATTTCTTTTGATTTTCAAAACTTTTTGGCATAGATATCGGTGGAGTTTAAAAAATATCAAGCTTGGCCCATTCTGTAAAAAAAGAAGTCGTCGTCAGTGATTGATTCACAGAATGAAGAAGTCTTTGTAATGAAAGACTCTGACTGTCTGGTGTGCTTAGCATCAGATCAAAAGATTGCCTACAGTGTGGTTTACTAGGCACTTTGCCTTCTTTTCTCCTGTGAACTGTGTGTGTGTGTCCGTGTACAAGTGTGTCAGGGCTTGTTGCTTCCTAAAGATTGGTTATCTCGAAGCGTATTTGATCTCCCTTTGAAAACTGACATCTTTTAAAAACAACAGAGGCAGAAAAAAATAAGCCGCTCTGATTTGATCATTATTACTCTCCTAAAGGCTGTTTGTTGCGTGTGCATGTGTGCGAGACTGTCTGAATGTGTTTGCATGCCTATGTGCGTGCCTGTGTCTGTGCATGTGCCCATGGGGCCCTGCTAGTGTGTGATTGCTGCTCTGACCACACGTCAGTTGGCTTTGACTCATAGTTCTAATTAAACCTTGGGCAGGTCTGGACTGGCTGCACACAAACACACACTCTGCCTCTGAAGTTGAGCTGTTATTGCCATTTGGTTAGTTGCAGGCTCAGAACGGTTCATTAGGTAGAGTATATACTGGTTGTGCACCCACACGCACATGCTAATGCCTCGTCAGAGAAACTAAACTAAACGGACCTTTCAAACTATTTAAGGCTTATGCAGTATTTTACTGCAATTGTGACACAAAACAAAGTGCTGTCCTCATTACGGCCATAGCTAAACTGGGGAAAAAAAACATTTATATCTATTACTATATGTATACAACCTGCAAAAGTTTAGTTTCAGAAGTACATTGCTGCAATAGGTTTCAGTATTTAACCAATTTTGTCTAATTTTTATGTTTTTTTTTAAATAGGATGATAAAGTTGTGATATTATGAAACGCTTCTATGACTCACCACTGTGTTGATAACCTCTATTGTACAGGAAATGTGTCAGAGGGAAATGGGGACCAGGGAGGGGGAGATTCAGAGGGAGAGTGGAAGAGGGAAAGGAAGTGGGAGATGGGGAGTGATAGATTAAGTGAGAGAATAAACAGAAAAGTAGACCGAGGCAAATGGAACAAGAGAATAGTCAAAGTTTTAAAGCGAAGAGGATTCAGGAGAAAGAACATGTCAGTTGTTTGATTTTTAGAAAAAAAATAAAGTTTAAGTGCTGTACTTAAAAGACAAAAGACTTTAATTTGAAGAAAATAGGTGAACAGTTAAAGGAAAGACAGATAAGCACTGTCTCTAGAAAGCATAGAAAATTCTGGTAATGTGAAATCAAAATAGCAAAATTTCTGAGAAAAGTTAAGGACATGGACGAAAAGTTGTCCTGAAAATGAGGGCAAGCAGTCTGTCAGTGTCTCAGGAGAAACAACAGGACCCAGCTGCTGCTCCACAGGCCACCACACCCAGCCGAGAGAGACTCTCATTTGTTGTTGTAGCTGGCCTTTACGACTCTGAGAGAAAATGGGGAGAAAGGGGAGGTGGGGGTGGCGGCAATGGAGTCTGACCGACTCATAACAAAGAATAGAAAAAGTAGGAAAGAGAAGCAAATGTCCAGCATTCATTGGCTAATAGTATAAATAGAGAAAAAGACAAGAGGATGCTGCACCATTTCCTGGTTTGCCATTTCTCTGTTGTGAAATTCGGTTCCAAAATTTGTTATCTCGGCTGAGTGTTGAGAATGCCAGTGCTTTGTTTGATTACCCTAAGACTCAGGAGTTTATGAAAACATAGCCAGAGGACGTGACCCCAGCTGGGACCTGGACACTAACTCAGTTCCCACCAAGAGCTCCTCTAAGCCACCTCTTTTCCCCTTTTAACCAGTTTCAGACCAGTTTCACTTCCAGCCATGTTGTCCTTCACTTTCCCTCTAATGTTCCCTTCCCATCTTCAACCTTTTGCCCTTCTCAGGTGTCATCTTTCCTTTTCTCTGCCATTCACCCTTTCCCTTGTGTCACTCACTTGCCTTCTCCATCTTTTCAAACGTAAAAGTTACAGTTTTAATGGCCTTTTTAGTCTGTCAACTTGTATCTCTATCGCTTTATCTATCGTAAAAGACACTGCTGTTATGTCACAAAATTAAAAGCTCAAGTTCAACCCTTTCTCAGCTGATGAATCACATTTGCCCATAGCTACGGCTTAGCCAAGCTGATAGCATTTTATTTTATAGTACAATAAATGTCAAGTATGTGCTTGGTAATTATGTTTAAAGAAGAATCATGCTAAATTATTTTGTCAAATTCAGACGTAAGCGGATACAACATGCGTTTTATGTACAACCTGCCATACAGGTATGTGCAGCAGTGCAAGTTAAAGGGGAACTCCACCAACTTTACACATCAAAGTGTGTTTACCAGTGTTGGGGGGGCGACTGCAGTAGTGAGAAGAGCCTTTAGGGATGGAGACAAAGCTGTGTGAAGTCTGGAAAACTGCCTCAAGCAGTGGCACATGAGTCAGCATCAGGTGGGTCTGAAGGTGTTAGAACAAAAGAGTTAGAAGTGAGAAATGAAGATAACAGGGTGCTGTTGCCCATCTCAATCACGTTGCTTCATGGGTAATATAGGGACCAAGCTTTGGCAATGAAAACGAATGTATGAAAATAAACAGTCAATGATGATCTGTGTTGGAAATGTTGTGTCTGATAATGTTGTTAAGGTGCAATGGTAAATTGGTGGAATTATCCTTTAAGTGTTCTGGCCAGCAAGTTTGTGATTGTTTTCTTACCGTCAAGAAGGCAAAAGTCAACAGTAACTTCAATCTAGGAACTAGTATTGTCTGCTAACACTTCAGATTACTTGTTTGTGCCATAGAACTCCATGGATGGCTAAATGTTATTGAAAATACCTAAATGATGTATTTATATTCACATCTCAAAGCACTTCACATAGTAACGTAAAGACTTGACATTATTATATAATAGAGAAAACCAGCAAATCCATGGATTCGCTTTTAGGCAAGCTCTTTTACGATACTGGGAAGAAAAAAAAACTCCCTTTTAACCTGGTGTATAGCCAGCTCACAGGGGGTAGTCATCGGTTTTCACCAGTTGGAGTGAGAGTTAAAGGTGGATTAAAGTCAGACAAACAACAAAAAACAGAACAATAAACACTGGAAAGCTATTGAGGCCAGTAACTGCAAATCAGAAATGTGTAGCTCTAGAGCCACGGATGCCTGCAGAGAGGACAAAACACAAACATCAGGAGAGAGAAGACACAAAGTTACTGCGCAGCCAATGAAGAGACGATAATATAGGAAAAAATAATAATCTCCCTCACGCCAGTTCCTGTCAGCTCTCTGGCTACAGCGTTTGAAGTTTTTCAGAAAGCTATTGGGACATCCTGATAATCAGGAATTACAATACTCCAGCAAAGAAGTGACAAATGCATGGGCTAGTTTTTCAGTATCACTGTCAGACAGGATGTTCCTGATTTGGACAGTACTGGGCAGGTGAAAGAAAGGTCATCCAGTGACCAAATGACACCTTCTCTCATTACGATGTCCATTCATTCTCATATAGTTGGAGTCAGTCCAAACACACGCCATCCCACTGCTGTAAATACTCAACAGAGCACACAATATGTATTAATCCACCGCTGGAAAACAGTCTCCAGCAACTGTTTACCCCAGTTTGAGTACCATTTGCTAAAAAATACAATGACCATCTGTTTAAACTAATGACTTTTTAATGAAAGTGTATTTTTGGACCTGTTTTTCCCATGTGCTCAGGTTTGAGAGCCACACACGGGGTAGAAAATTTCAAAAACACTGCGAGATTGACTATTGCATAAGTTGTTTTGGACTTCCCATGGGATTGTTTTTGGACAATTGCAAAAATGTAAAAAAAAAAAAAAAAAAACAAAAAAAAAAAAACAGCAGCTGTGTTCCAATCCATGATGCCGTTTTTCAGAGTCTTGGGTCAGCGCTGTGTCAGCATTTTATAGTCTGACTTCCCAACTACATTGATACTACTTTCTGAAATACCAAATTAATTACCTCTACTCTGGTACTGAATTGGGTTTAAAGGAGGAAGAAATTCTGTATTTTTTGTGTTTTTATTTAAATTCAGACTGTCAAGTCTTATGTGGAAGCTACTACACTACTACAAGTATAGGTTGTAGAGTGATATTGTTAAACTAGGCTCACTTCATGATTCACATAACGTCATTGCTTTTGGCTTTGGCACGAAATGTGGGCGTGTGGGTCAGTTTTTTATCTAACCCAGTGCACAGGACATGTGTTACAGAGAGGGCAGGTTAAGTTGGCAGGTTCCGCTCTTTTTTCTGTCTCCACCCGTCCCTTTTTCCTCTTCCTGCCTCGAGTCTCAGAGAATACGTGTGCTAATGCACACACAATAACACACGGTGCTCACTGTGTTCCCCCCTGAGAGCTGCAGGCTTGGAACAATGAGGACACCAGAGAGAACACAGAGGATCGCTGCAGGAAATGGAAGAGCACAAAATGATCATTTCAAATTCAGGAGGGGGGAAGCTACCTAAAACTGAGTGATCTCAGTCCAGGCATTTGGCAGCACAGGGAGGCATAAAAAGTGGAGAAAGTTTTCTGGCTTTAGTTTTAGTCGACGTAAGGAGGACAGTGAGGTGCCATGTGGCTGCTGCATTATGTGGAGTTTGTAATATATCGAGGCTTTGACTTGTTTACTCCAAAAACGGAGGCAGGAAAAGGAGCACAAAACTTATAGTGTCTTATACAAGGGGTCCTCGGTTTACGACGTCATCGACCTACGGCGTTTCACTGATGCGTTGGAACTGGTTACGTGGAACTAGTTGGTGAGCAGAGCAGGCGAATACGTCGCCGTGTGGCGCTGTAAGATGGCTTTGTTTACATTCACCGGTTGTACAGCACCTTGGGTTGTGCTACATTCACTAACTTTTTGCCCTTCATTATGGCTCCCATGACTCTTCTGATACAGTGCTTCGAAGAAAAGGAAAGCCATCTCCATGGAAGTGAAAATAAATACAATAAAACACTCGGAACAGGGCAAAACACCAACAAACATTGGTCAAGTTGTAATGTGATGAATGAGACTTTATCTCGTTCTCTGGTTGTTTATTGAACCTTCACACAGGCTACTGTGGGCTGTAGCCAACGCCAAAATAACTACAAAACCCCTATAACTTAGCTGCAGCTCTCTCTCACTCGACACACACTATTGCTGACTCTGAGCCAATCAGAGGTGAGCTAACTAAACATGGCACGATCACTGGCATTAGGTAAATCTCAAACTGAACAATAAACATTGAAACCTCAACATCAACAACAATCAGTCCGTTACAATATTCTGTTGTCTTCTTGTAAAATGACTCATACATACATAAAAGTCGTTGGTATTCATGACTTTCCTGAAGAACTGATTGATATCATGACGCACGTAATGGCTTTTCGTCGGAGGTCCGACTTTGGGCGAAAATCGACTTGCGTAGATCAGTAGGAATGGAACTCTGACGCAGATCGAGGACCCCCTTATACTGTTCCTCAGGTATAACACACATTACTAACCAATCATATGGTAGCTACACTTTGAGATGCACAAAGTCTGCTCCTGTCTGGGCAAATTTTGAGTATTTCCAAAAATTCCAAACTTCTCCCCATGAACATGAGAATTCAGTTGTGATGATTGTTGTCTGTGCTTCAGTATCTGCCCCATTCTGAACGCCAAGACATCTAAACAGTCTGTGTGGAAAGAGCTGTTATGTGTGGGATGTCTCCGCTTTGTAGGTTTGAACAATCCTAACGTCTCTTCCCAGTTTTAAGAAACTACATCTACTTCCAAATCGGACACACCTACAGCCTCAAATCTGGATCACACAGCCGCTCCGACATCTTATATCCACCGAGGCATCTGGAACTACTTTATCAAATGACCGTTTTTACTGCCAAGCAATATTATCCAAAGCTCGGGTTATTGTGTGGACTTGTATATGCTGCCTGGAGACATTGCTTTATTAAACAGAAGGCATTACCACCCCAAACCATAAAATTTGCACTGACATTCTTGCACTGCACATCTCTGCACTTTTAAACTTTATTTTTATTTTTTCTGTTAAGCCACTTTACCCTCATCTGTCACCCTTGTATATATTGTAAATATTATTACTATTGTTCTGTTATTATTTTATTCTTATCACTATGTCTAATGTTACATAAGCTGCTGTAACAATGTAAATTTCCCCTGGAGTGGGGAGAAATAAAGAACTTTATCTTATCTTATCTTATTAGGAGCTTTAGAGTTCCCCAGTAGTGTGTTTTCACTGTGACTGTGGGTAGCCTCAAGTGGTAATGAGTAGAAAATAAATACTGAAAAGGCAGTGTACAAAGAGCAATCATGGAGTGTCACGATGGGAAGATTTTACTCACAGGGAAGTTGATTTCTTTTGTTGTAGAACAAAGCTTACTGTTTCTTAATGTAACTTTGACATTATTGCTACATAAATTCTCACATAAAGGGTTACAGTGTTCTAGCTGCCAGTATTTATAAATCTAGTTTATCTTATCATTGATATGCTTTGTTTGAGCTCTGATTTACATCTTAAAGTCTATGCTTTTTTCTGCTTATTTCTTACTTATTTTACTCCATCATGCCCTGTTGTATACTTTTTTAAATGCTATTTTACATGAGATTAGCTGCTTTATCCATCTGTGTTCTCCATCGCCTGATTTGTTTTGGGTTAAAGGCTCATTTTCATTTTCAAGACCACATTTACATCTTAATTTTCAAAGAGCTTAACTCAAGACAACCTTACCCAGTCTCAGAGGCGCAGATTTCAGTCATTTGAATGTGCCAGCCAGAAACCTAGTTAAATGTCTGCACAGGACAAGTGTAAATGTGGTAAACTTTCCCACTAATATTTTGACTTAAACGTTGTAAACGTACAGGAGCTATTACGTTTTATACACTGTTCCTTTATTCTAAACTTGAATGCAAACAGGTGACCAATTAAAGGAAAAATTGGGATATATTATTGGAAAAACAAAAAATGTGTACAGCTGCGGTTAGAATTAGGGTTACTTAAGGTTATGATGGAGATGCACTGAAGTTATCCTAGTGGTCTGTGGTAGACGGCACTACTTTCTTCATTGTTCCTCTAATGTTTGAGTTATTTGTAAATCACAGCTAAATACTCTATTATTGCTCCCATTCTGCTGTGTCCTACTTGTTTCTTTCTCACCTTTGCGGAAAAAAAAGAGCGAGATTTGGGATTTTGAGACTTAGGTCATGGCCTCTTCTATTTCCCTCAATCTCCCTGACCTTTTACCCTCCACTTTAAACTGTCTCTCAACCGGTGAAACCGCCACACTGCAGATTCCCACCACATTGTGCAGGAATGTCTGAGGGGAATTCAGGAATGTAGCTGGGAATGCAGCATGCTGCAGCAACAGTTGGTGTTACGTTGGGCCGCATGAGGTCATTTTCTCTGCTGAAAGTGGGAATGCTCATGCACTCATCAGCGAGTGTCTGCACAGATTTGCTGCGTGTGCACGTGTGTGTGTGAGAGAAAGATCATTAAGTGTGTTACTGGAAGAGGAGACTCAGACAAAACAAGGTTTAACACTCTTAATCCCAGTTGATCTTTTTACTGGAACATGCCACATTGTGTTCTAGCGTTGTTTTCCTATAAATTGTGCCAAAATCATAATACATCAGAATAGATGGGCTACTGAATAAATAGAGGCCTTTAATAGACTTGTTGCCAGTCTGTTGTGCACACAAAGACTGTTGTCTATTTTTAGAACCCATATTGTTATGATTCTTTGTTTTCCATCAGCCAGTTCCTCAGTTCTAGATTAATGAATTTTCACCCAGTCTACATCACTTGGAGTTCTGACATTCTTTTGGCTGTCTTTCATGCACAGCTACTTAAGATGTACCCACAGATTCTCAGTGATGTTCAAGTCAATGGACTGTGAAGGCCGTTTCAAAAGCTTCAGCCTGCGCTTCTGCCCAGCAGGCGTCCAGTTTTATATTAAAGTTTTCTCGGTCTTCCAGATGTTTTCTTGATTTCCACGGTTCCCCTAACTGACATTTCTTAATGACATTTCAGACAGTGGAAATTGCAAGCTTGAAACACTTTGATATCTTTTTATAGCCTCCCTGTGTTTTGTAGGCATCAATTAGCTTCATTTTCAGATCCTCAGTCAGTGGCTTAGAGGAGCCCTCTTCAAACGAAGGTTTGAAGAGTCAGAAAATTTATCAGCGCTGCAATTATCATCAGCTGACAATTATAATGGCAATTCTTGACCTGCCTTACAAGCCTTATGGAGTCAATTAAGGTCTGATGAGTGAAGGAAGTTCAAAGACTCGAAAAATTGTCTTTTAAGCTCTATTTGCTTGGGGGGGTGTTTCCTTTTCTTGTCCATATGTGCACAAACTTTTGTACAGAACCATCTCTTTCAGTACACAGTGACAACGCTTATGCTTCAGGTGATGGATTATAAAAGTAGACATTTTAATAATAACCGAGAAGACGTCGGAGACATGATGTGATATTTTAAGGCCTCACTAGAGATGGCAGCACAAGGGCATGCAGAGGATGCCAAGACCTTATGTAATTGGGTAAATGTGCTGAGCTTTGAGGCCTAACACGGCTAGCATCTGCACACATACTGGGACAGAAATGGACCGCTGAGATTTGCTGTCTTGCGGAGCCACATGCAGTTTCCCTGACGAGCCTCCCGCATTACTCCACATAGCAGGCAGCATTTCCTTCCCCGGTGACAGGTGCTGCCTCAGCTGGACAGGGTGTCACAGGATGAGTGACATCTCAGCCAGCTCTGTCCTGCTGCCTGCCACTGTTAGTCTTGGTAATTAGCAGAACACCATGAAATATATGTACGTTTTGCTCTCAAAATGTCAGTGCTGCCCTTTAGTGCAGTCAGAGGAAATGGAAGACAGTTTGGTACCTAATGCAGGCCGTATGCCTGCTTCACCTTTCAGCTTGACACCAGTGAGCCATGAACATGAAGTCCTATTAGAAGGACAAGATCAAAAAGTGTCCATCTTTATTTGCAAGTATATTGCACATAAGTCTTGGGATCAAAGCAAATATCAGCATGTTTATGTGCTCAGAATGATAATGACAATGCTAGCATGCTGAGGTATAACATTCAACTATGTCTGACTTCTTAATTAGCCTGTCAGCATGCCAGCATTTACTAATTAGCACCTAACGTGCTGGGCAGCCGAGGCAGATGGGAATGTCAGTGGGTTTACAGCAACTTAGTAAGAAGTACTATATGCAATAAATATTAGACGTGTTAAAATGTTCACCTGATAATGGTGTGAGACAAAAAAAACCTCTGAGGATAATGAAAATTCACAAAAACACATGAATGCCAACCCATATGAACCCAGACTAAAGTCGATGAATCATCCAGGTTGTTATATCAGCAGACATTGCATCCCTAGCAGCACAACAGCAGTGCTTCACAATCAAAAGCGCACACTATAAAGTCCATGGAAAAAAAAAAATTTTCTCCTTCTTTTTCCCGGTTGAAAGCTCAGGTTCCAGATAAAACCAGATAATTCCCTCAGCCTCCCCTCAGGTGACTGTGAACCTTATCATGTCTTTTGTACTTCAAAGTGCTGCCATTTCACAGCTGACTTCTCCTCCATACCGGAAACTGAATCCTCAGAGAGGCTACGCCCAAACTGCATTATTTATTTACACCAACCAGCCTCAACCCACAGCTCATTTGTTTGTGAGTGTGTGTTATCATCAGTAGGTGTGTTTGTGTGTCTTGTCATTGTGTGAGCGGTTTTGCACATATGGGTGAGTGGACATGAAAACCATTTTAGTGTTATGAAGTCAGCGCAAACAGACACCTGCTATTGTTGTCCATGTTTAGGTAATTTCCAGTGTGTTTTCTAGGTATTGTGATTGTTTCCATGGTAAGTGGGTTGTGGTCAGCTGACAGAGGGGACAGCAAGAGAGAAGAGAGAGGAAAAAGAAATATGGAAGTTTTGTAGGGAAAAATGGAGAATGGATCTTGTTTTGTATGAGCAGTAAAGTTTCCACACTCGTATATTCATCTCTTATTGGTTTTCCAACAAGTCCATATGTCCTCTGACCGTAGAAATCACTGTGTGGGTCTTTTCTCCCCCCGTCTGGATGTGAAACATGGCCTCAGGGGGGCTTATGAGAGAGATGAAAGGGGAATCACCCCCACTCATTACCATAAATCATCATCCTATTCCACCGCCTCCCCAGCACACAGATATTAAATCATTTGTTAGGGGAAACAAGAATTTTCATGGCTGCCACCCCTTTTTGATGTTTGAACTATCTGCCCATGGCTGGTGGATTGGTCAGATCAATTAACAAAGCTTGGGCTTCTGCAGCTTCCAAGGATCAGACAGCAAATCTTAAGTGTTCCTTAGATGAAATCCCTGCTGCATTAGTCTAAAATATCATAATTCATCTATATTTAGCAACAGCAATTTGCATCTGCATTGGCTCTTGGAAATTATTAATCCTGAATAACGCAATTTGTGACATCAAGAATCCACAGTTTCTGGGCTCAAACTGTTCGAGTTTACTTCGGTGTTTTAATTCAGTCAAGTGTTGAATCAGTCCCCTGTAAGACATTTATTACTATATGCACCCATTGATCTAATGAATAAGCAACTAAACACACTTTAGAGCATAAAAACCAATAGAAATTAAATGTCCCAACTTCATTCATTTGTTGCTTTATAAATGAGGCAGCAAAATTCTCCCATAAATAATGATGAGAGAATGTCGAGCCTCCCCTGGCTACAGTCATCATCAATTAGGACTACAACTGCAAAATAAGTTTAAAAGTCTCAAAAAAAAAAAACACTGCCTGGAGGCTGGAGCCAGATTTTCAGTCTCTAATTCTCTGAACCACAAAACACACCGGGGAGTTTGAAAGACATGTTGTAACCAAAATTACATCATTTATCAGCCAGATACTGTAAACACAGAGAGAATGGTCGGATTTTGAACTTTTCAACGATCGTTGAACTACTCATCTGTCAGGTCAGGAAACTCTCTAAGCAGAATCTGTAAAAACAACAACAACAAAAAAAAATGTTCTCCTGAGTGCCACCGTGAAGTCATGAGTGATTCAGTTGCGACCAACAGTCGTGTGCCAAAAATTATGACTTTTTGGCTGAACTGCAGGTTGTGTTTACACAGAGCAGGTAGGAAAAAAATATTGAGGCCAATAAAAATATAGATAGCCACCATTTTTCTCCAATGGGCAAAAATAAATGCCGCAGAGCTGCTTGGGGTTCAAATAGGGTATAATCAGACCAACATCTCAACACCAATGTGTCTTCATCAAGGTCAAAAAAGGAACAGCATGTAATTGAAAGATGAGTGGAGATTGCCTTCCAAGTTTATAAATTTGTCCACGAAAACACTGTTTTCAACTCACTACTTGGCACTAGGTGCAAAATTTTCCTTGAGTATTGTGGCTCTTCAAATCTTTGTTAAAATGTCCATCTGGTGTTTTTTGTATGCTGATAGACACATCAAGTGAAATAAGCAGTCAAAGCTGCACACACACAGTCAAACATTTCTACTCTGAAACTGCAGCGTACCAATCTCTCTCATCTGAAAAACACAGATTCAGATCACAGGGTTTCATGCATAACAAACCTAAGAAACCATTTCCAGCTGTCCACATCAGTCTACTTTGTCAATATTATGCAATATTTGAGCTGATCCAATATTACAGCACTATGTAGCACAGAGACATTTAACAGTGTTTGAGCAGAGTCGTGGGTGAGCTGGTGTGCTCCAACTGCAGCGAGGAGAGAGAGGTGAAGACTTCATAGATCTACACACTCTCCAGAAAGCAACAGTGTAGCCATTTTAAGGCAGGAAGGGATTATTGTTATAGAAAAAAAACTTCTTAATATGTAACTTTGATACACAGAGATGAGTTTTTAGGAGCCGAGAGGGACTTTAACAAACATTTACTTAAAGCCATTAAGCTAACAAACAGGAAAGTAAACATTTCCATGTGTGAAAAATTGCTTTAAGTTGCGTCATTTCTTCACTGAACTGCTACACTCTGTGGAATGACAGAAATCACTTTCTTTAGCTTCTTAAAAACTCACAAACCTCCCAAGATTACAATGATGAAACAGAATTTCGGTTCGACTGGATTTCCTAACTTTTCTTCCTCCACCAGCAGCACACAGTCACTGTTGTATCCAGCAGCCATAAACCACATCACTCTGTGTGGTCCTCTAATTGCATATCAGATGGAGCCAGTCTCCATGATGAAAGCTTGACTTTGCGCTTTGTGCTTTGGTGTCAGTTCTAATATGTAAAACAGATGTGTGTTTAATAGCAAAGCCCATCAGTGGCTGTGTAGTACTGCCTGGCTGAGTGGCTTTAGATGCTGGAGTCCCACTGGGGCCACCCGCACTTAGGATGTATTCCTGTAAGTAGGCCCGCTATTCAGAGTCCTAATCAGAGTCCTAATCCTGAGCCATCTGCTGGAAAGTAGTCATGTCCATGAAAGCGGTGATCTGAAGACTTGCTTCTTCGTAAACTGCAAATACTGTACTTCTGGCATTACGTTTCCACAAGCATAGCTTTGACCCGAGCCTGCGGAGTGGTAAATAGTGCTAAAGACCCTCATGCTGAGGCTGGTTGTTGTATTTGTGGGGGAGCAGTAATCAGCAGCAGCAGAGAGTTGGCTTTGGTTCCACCAGCGTTTGCCTCCAGCTAAAACCTCCACTATCAGATCAGATCCCAGCCTTGTTTCAACAACTAGCCTGGATTATACTTGTCATATCAGCCGGAGCCCAACTGATTACAAACACATTCACACAATGATTACATGCAGCTTACTGCTGGACTTTATGAAACATCCAACAACCTGCACTGACTTAAGGTCTTGAAGCGATAAGGCTGCTTCAAAGTTAAAGATGTGTCGTCGATTGTGTGCCTGCCAATCCCTTTGAGGCGCTGTCATGGTGTGTTCATGTGTGTCATGGGGAGGTCAGCGAGTCAGAAAAGATAGAATACAAGCTAGAGCTGCATCTAGCAATAGTTTCACCCTTGATTAGCTTTGTGATTTTTCTGATTCATTTAGTCTCTGAATTCACGGTTTCCCAAGAGCCAAGGTCACATTTTCACATTGACTGCTACGTCCTGCTGCCCATAGTTACTGTTGCTATGACATACAAGCTTTCTGTTCTCACACAGCAATGCTGTTTACAGTGATAACAGTAACAGACTTAACACTGTGTCCTATATTTCAGACAGAGGTAGCTGGCCATTAGTAGGCTTCTTTTTTAGCTGCCAGTGAGTTTTTTTCATGAATAGTCACTGTCAGATGTTGTCTATCAGTTAAATCAGCATGACCTCCATGAATTTATTGAAAACACCATCTCCAGCTGACTTCTTAATGTTTCCATTTTAAAATAGGAACACTGGACGATCACACAAAAGACAGAAGATAAGGCTGCATGTATCTTGCAATAAAAAAAAGAAAATAAATAAAAGTAGGACGCTCACCCACTGACGATTGATGTGGAAGACATCAAGAAATCAAAGTTCATTTTAAGATCACCCTGTGCAAAAACTTTACTGATATATTTGGTACAAGCAAGACAAAGGTTAGGTTTATGCTCCAGTGTTCATGTTACAAACATCCAAAGCTTGACAGGTTGTTAAGCTGTGATTGGGCAATGACTGTTTGGAGGAACAGTAATTTAAATTATAAAAAGAGGGAAGTTCTCAATACCGTATTGTTTCAGCACTCATTTAGATTTGTTGTTTTTCATTGGTATGCAGGCCCATTTTATTTGTTGCCTTGGAATAAAAGGAGTTAGTGAAATCAATAAGCTCCCTAATTGGACAGAGCTGATTTATTTTGATCTTGGCTTTTCAGAAATCTGCTTATGCGTTGCAGCAACAGAGGTTAACGGTTGAGAAACATCCCAAGTATTCAGCCTGTTCTTGAAAGAGTGTAGTAAAGTTGTTGGCTTCAGTCCGCTGGAGCTATTCATGTTACATAAGGTTTCTCCCCTCCTTCACATCTCCCCCCTTTCACCCCCCACGTCCACCCCCTTTCCATTTTGCACAAAAGATTTCACACACACACACACACACACACACACACACACACACACACACACACACACACACACACGCCATCAGTGCGGCATGGCAGCCGTCCAGAGAGGGGCTCCAGTGTCGCTCCGTTTCAAAGGGCTCTTTGCTTGCTGTCCTTTTGATGGCTGCTCCCCAGCAGCAGTGGAGCAGAAATGCAGAACCTCCAGCTTTGATATGAATTTGTCCCTGATTCTCCACACTGCCCTGAAACCACTCTCAGTTATTGGGGGGAAAAAAAGCCTCCTGAAGACGAGGGACATAACACCAGAACAAGGCTAACGTTTGAGCCTGTACACAGTAGACTGTTATAAAGCTTAGCCTGCTGCAGAACAAGTTAGACCACTTCTTTTACTGGCACAAGTCACTTTTGGCCACTTGAGCCCCCAAACGTCTTCCTGTGAACCGCTACTTCCCTGTTGACGCAGGTAAAAAGTAAAAACAGTGCTGAAATGTCCCCGCTGAAATAGATTCAGCTGGACAGTGGAAAAAAATCACATGGAAGAATCTGGTTCAGAGGAAACTTTAATTCAGTGTTTTCATTTTTAACTGGTGATCGCAGTGTCCCATTTTTCGCTGTTGTTGTATTAACACTGCAGTTTAAAGTCCTGCACCTTTTATGGAAACAGTACCATCATGGCTAGAAGTGGAGCAAACTCAGAAATATCTTTGGTGCAGTATGGTAATATTATAATGCCTGAGATCAACGGATAGATACTGGAAAAATGCTGACTCTACATACTATAGATATTTTACTACCTACATTTTGTTTCCAAACTGATCCTCTGAAGTCTGCAGTTCAGCCAACGGGTCCTTGAATTTAGTCACGACTTGCATCTTAGTCTGGAATGACTTGAATTTTTAGTTTTTTTACAAAATCTGATTAGAACGAATGGTTAATATTTATCAGCTTTTTAATTGAGACACCTAGAATAAAGGGATTTTTAAATTAAATGTCATGATTTTAAGCTTAAATTTGTTTTTTTGTCATAGATGAGTAGTTCTGCCTCTGATAAATGGTGTCATTTTGGATTGGGTTATGATGTTTTGCATATTTTCAACTGGTTTATTATGTCAGATTAAGATCTGAATATTCCCCTTAGGAATTGTTTCCTTTAGGCCTTAAGGAGCTTAAGGATATAAGATTGACATCGACATTTTGGAATTAGTATTAAATACCACTATAAGTACAATTCTTTATTATATGTATCTCTTTGTCTGAGAGTAAAGTTAGCAAATCAGAGCTAATCTCATGTTTGTGTGTTAAGAGCTGGAGACAAGATGTGGTAAACCGAGCTTAACTTGTAGGAAACAGGAGGAAACCACTAGCTTGACTTTGTCCAAAGTACAAAAGAAATATTTCTGCCAATGCCTTTATGCCTCATGGTGTAACATGTGTCTGGTTTGGTTAATCCTTACTTAACTACAGTCAGCATGTTTGCAGTGCGAACACTTTGTGGGCTATATGAGGACATCCCAAAAACCCTTGCGGACGCTTTCCTTTACACAGTGAGCGAACATTCTTATTTCACTTTACCTAGCAAATTTATTTTTCATTTCTAACTTTTCCTTTAACAGTAACAGTTAAATGGTGTTGTATTGTTTTAATAGATAATTAAATGTACCATTGTCCAACTTCATTATAACATTTTTCATTTATTTTTGATTTTTTTGTATGGAAATAGGCTTGTTCATTTTCAGAAGTCATACTACCAAAATAGAAGTCATGCAGCTGCACTTTTCAGGCACCTTTTTTTCAAATTTCAGTTCAGGTGTTTAGTCTAAATGCATCGGTGAAGAGTTTCGCCGACAGTTCTGTTCCCGTTTCCGTGAAAGACGCTTTCCCAGGATCATCCCAGAGCACAATCTCTGGACATTTGTCAGAATGTAAAATGGGTCAGTCTCTGGTTTAATGAGGCCGACGTGCAGTGAAGTCGTTTCCTGTTTGCGTTAGATTAATGTGTTACACTGATTGTTTCACACGAACCTGCCAAATCTGGATCTGCAGTATATTTAACTGAGAGTTCCTGTGTGTGCTGTCGAGGACATATTTTGAGCACAAGTGACAGAGACATTACTGCCTTGACCCTCCTCCATGTTCTGTTCCCTTGGAGTCATTTACCCTCAGCACATAGCAGTTACTACAACAATGTGTGCAATTAAAGCTTCTTAAAGCAAATGTAAATAGAATGTTTCAGTATTGAGGAAGTAAAATCAGATATTTTGTAGATCTCTTATTTGCTGATTGTTTTCTCACCAAGTTTCCTGGAAAATATTATTTGTCATCCTCTGTAACTGCTAAATTGCTTCTGTATGTGCACTTGCAAGTTCAGCCTTGTAAACTTGATAATTGGATTAGCAGTTTTATACTTAATTGTCACTTTGGTTCAGGGCTGATTCTATTATTTCATAAGTTGATCGTCCAAACAACACTGTATTAATATGTAACTGTTGTGATAATTGCTCATGCAAGTCAATTATTCAGTGTAAATGCCAAACACTGTCTGGAACAAGGTTCCCAAATATGGCAATTTGCTGAATTTTCTCTGTATTTATCATTGTTAAATGAATATCTTGTTTTTGGAAGACTGGGAAAAACAAAACACTTGAAAACCTTCACCTTGGGCCTTGCAAAAAAAGAGGACAATGTCACTATTGTCTGATATTTCATAGACCAAAACAAAAAGAAAAGCAAAACCTGAGATTAAAAAAAAGTGCATATTAATCCATAATTAAAATAAACACAACTTTGTTTGTTTTGTTGGGTAGTGAACTTTTTCTAACGAGTGCGCTTTCACTCCCTACCAAAGGTACACTTGTACCCCAAACCTCTGGCAGCATATTTGGTTTCTGGTTGCTGCGCTGAATGTCACATTTCAGCTCTTTGAGTTGTGAAGCAGTTCATCCAGAGGAATGCAGCGTGTATGTGTCAAAATTGTGTGTGTGTGTGTGTGCGCGTTCAGAGGCATGTGTGTGTCACATTCCAGACAGTGTTAGAGGTATGTGAACTACGTCTTACGGAGGGAGAATGTGAAGAATCTGCTGCCGTGAAAAGGCTGCTCTTGTTTACTGACACACTGTTGCAAAGGAGGTTCCTCTCTGTGTGCGTGTTTGTGCGTGTGTGTGTGTGTGTGTAGCAGGATTGTTTTCAAAGCTGTTATTCACTTGGTGCATGTGGCTGAGAGCTGCAGGCTTTTTAATCACTTTTTCAGAGTCTCTTTTGTCTATCGGTGTTTTAAACTGTATCAAACACTGCTAGAAGTCTGTTAAGTCAGTGTAGTGTAGTCCGGCTACAGCACAATCACAGTCCTGTTGCTCTGTAATACTTGGTGCTTTGGGTTTTATGCTGGATAATTCTCGTCTCATTTCAGTCTCTGCCGAGATCTTTAAGTAAAGCCAACTGTGTCAAAACGACTTTAAACAGAGCTCTTATTGTCTCCATGACTCGGTGCACTGTGCCTAGAAATGCAAAAACTACACACATGATCGTACAAAGATTTCAGTCTGTTGATGTTTTCTGTCTCACAAAGAGACTGACTGACTGATTCCATGATGTTCAGATCAGGACATTGTGGAAGCCAGACCATCTCTAGTAGGACTAACAGGACTGTCTGTTTGGGGTCAAGATGTAGAATCAATTTGGGATCAATCAGACGGTGTATCTGAGAAGATATGATTAGACTGGCGTTGTTGTCCCATCAATTCCCGCCACCCGCTATGTACACATGCATAACACACACCTGTGCTCAGCGCAAGGTCATTTTGTTTGTGGGTACATCTACATCTGAAGTGTACACATGCTATGGTGCCGTGGTTTCTGCCACAAATTTTTTCAAGATTTCAGCCATCAGAAATGATAGGACGACTGAGCAGCCTTGGCGGAGTACTGTGCTCTCTGAGTGCTTTTCTTGTCTTTGCTGTTTTTCTTCCTGTCATGAAGCTGTTATCACAGCGACATGATTAGCGAGTTGCAATGATGGTCCAGGATTAACTGAAGCGTTGTTGGAGCAACACTAAGATGGAGATCAGATGGTGCCTGATCACAGTCCTGATGCTATGAGGGGATTAATACGAAACAAGACAAAAATCCCACACATTACACATCTAAAGTGCCTAAAACAGCTGCACAAGTTGTTGACCTCTGACACAGTTGAACAAATAATCTAAAAAAGGACCCTGAGGATTGTTTTAACAACTAATACTTCAATGGATCTATGTTTGATCCATTGGACTGCATTTTGTCTGTATTGGTTTCACACTATTCTGTTGACTGACAGTTCAATAAGGAGAGATCATATGGAAGTAGAGAATAAATGTTTATTGTAGGAACATGTGGATGCTTTAAAAACATATTTTGGTGGTGAAAACCCCACAACATCATGGAGTGTGGTCCCAGATGAAGACAGGAGAACTGCAGTGAGTCCATAGAATGAGGTGTACAGAGATTGAGAGTGAAGTGATTTAAAGCATACAAAGATGGAAGTGACGGAGAGAATAGTGCAGAATAGAGAAAGGGAGTGAATGAATGAGATCCTCCTCATTCAGTTTACATAAGTTTCATTTACTGATGGTAAGGTTTTATGGCTCTTATCCAGGTTGTTTTCTCCTGATGAGATTCTTGCTGTTGTCGTATCTACTCTCAGATGTATGTCACTTTGGATTAAAGCGCCTGCTACATGAAATTGTAGAGTTGTAAAGTACAAAGAAGTCCTGTAGTATGCTTTCAGAAGGAATGAAGAAGAAGCCAAACATGGATGCCAGCAAAACATGATTTAATATATCATGCTATTGTTGATGTTTTGTGAGGAAGCCCTACAGACCCTAAAGATACACACAATGTGTTGTGGTGAGAGCACTGAAAATATCCGTAACTTTGGTATGTTAACAAGAAAACTCTTCTGGGCAACTGTGAAGTCTGTTATTTCAGATGTTTTTATCCACCTAATTGAGCAAACTCAGCTGAAACCTGTTCTGAAGCCCTTGAACATTCTTTGGTCAAACCGACATTGCCGTTGTTTTGCAGACTTAATCGTGACTGCAATTTGAATTCTGAAATTATTTCAACTTTTTTTCTCTTTCTGTATTTTTCTCATCAGATTTGGGACATGAGCGACGATGAGAGCATCTGAAGGACTGCAGTAGCAAACTGAGCCACAGAAGCACTCGACACTCCGATCCACGGTTCTCTTTTGGTTTCTTTTTTTTTTTTTTTTTTTTTTTTTTTTTAAATGAATGTCACATTTACAAGAGAATTTGTTCACATAAGCAAAATTAAACACATTGCAAAAACTCTTAAGAAAAGGAGCAGTAGAATTCCTAATAGACCTTTGAGAACTGAGCAGCAATTCAATAAAATTAAACAATGAAATAATGAAATGGCTTTTACTGCTAACATATTCCGTGGATGTTTCTCATTCTTACAGGAGCAGAGCTCGAACGAGTTTCTTTTTTTTTTTTTTTATGTGTATTAAAAGTGTTTACAGGAGAATGTACCTTGTATTACCTGATGATGTGTCACTAGTCACACTGTAATCCCTTAAATCACAACCAAACTGTCTATGTTTGTACTAACAGGCTTTTATTTTCTGGGTCCAAAAACCTCGGAGAAGCCTCACTCAGTGGTCACAGGTTTAATCTCTCCCCCAGTCTCTCCATCAACACATTTAATGGGTTTACTGAAGAGTTCTTTTGGCAAGACCTTTGCAACATCTGCTCGCATATTCAGTTTGGAAAAGAGCTTGAGATAAGTTCTGAAAACAGTTGACAACTCAGCAAATCCATCCATCTTGTGTGTTTACTAGAGACTGCGATACATACAGTACAGCTGATACTAAAACCAGCTTCGTTGCTTCGGAAACCTGCACAGATGTTACTGTACCGTTTCTGAAATGACTCCCAGGTTCTGGAGACGACCTGGAAATGAACCAAAAGAGCCAAACGAGAAACTACAGATCTCGGTTGGTTTGTGTTGATGCATGCATGTGTTTGTGCAATGTGTGTTTCTTTTCTTACTCGGCCGTGTCCAGTGTGTCTGATCTGATAACATGTTCGACATTTTCAGTGTGAAGTTCAACAATCACTTGGATGTTAATGGAAGAGAATTAATTGCAATGTGGGAATAGACTGGAGATTTTCTCCACAATTTGAGATAAAAGCTTAAAAAAAAAGTGCAAAATAATAAACCCTATGTATCAGAATTTATTATCAGAATTGACACTATTGAGTTAATTCTCTTCTGTATGTGTGAAACCAGAAACTGGAATAAAATTCAATTATTTCTCTGTTTACACATGGGAGCATTTTATCACTTTTCTTATCAGGTGGAATTAAGGGTAATGTAGTTCCACTAAGAGTTGCAGTTAGTCATGACAGTGAACCAGCAGGCACAAAAGCAAGACAAGTCAAAATGTCTGCAGTGGAAAAGAGAAATACTGATGCGGAATTCAGATGTTTGCACTTTTCTTCTGCCTTTTTATTACATTGCACTCAATCTAGCATCTCCAATAATTGTTACACAACCTCAAAGCACCAGCACAGTAACCAGACAGAGGCCCACACAGTCAGACAGTGGTTTAAAAGCACTTTATTGTTCATCAAGGCTACTTTACGTACAAAAAAGGTGGCCTGCCAAAACCTTTTTAGTAGGAGGAGACACAGAGCCACAAATTAACTGTTTTCTTGATAGAAATTTTCTTACAGTTCAGAGTATTACTACCACTAAGTACATGCTACTTCCACTTCAAAAAAGGACCTGGGAAATGTGGTACAGTCAGAGTAAAGACCAACTCCTCTTTGATTTATCTGCTCAATTTTCACGTTAACTTGATTACAGATGAGAAAGCGGCCGCCACAGATGGGAACTGCGACAACAGATTCAGGGTGTGATGCCCCAAAAGCTCATCTCAGCCTCACTGACTGGCACCAAAGCAGATGAACTTTAAGCACAAAATATTCATCGGTGAAGGGTCAATGTTTTACAACAAATTCAAACGGACTCATAGTTTTACTTGTGGCTCAGTTCCCATCTGTAGGCCAAAAACAGTCACCAGCACTTTCAAAATCCAAGTTTCAAATAATCAGTGGTGGACATCTGACCTACCTACTAGCCCATGACTAATGTTTTTTTATGTATTTATATATATATATATTTAATGGAAATGATTTGGAAATGGCCAGCAAGATGCACTGGGCTAGTGGCAAAATCATTATGCTCCATCAATACAAAACATGCACATTGCTCAATAGGCCTTTAGAAAAAAAAACAAAAAACAATGTCTTCTTGCTCATCAGTAAAACTTTTGTTCAAATGTCTCACAAGTCACATGATCGAACACAAGTTAAGTGATTGCAGAACAAATGGGACTGATGGAAGTAGCGATTGTCACCGACACACCTGTGGCTTATTGTGGTTTCATACGTTTCCTGTGTTCCTGCACTTGAACCTTTACGCTAACAAGACAAACTCTATAAACAAAAAAGATCAACTTTTTTCACAAAAAAGAAAAATGCAATGATTACAATAGAAGGACAGGGAAAAACAACAATTAAATAGCTACATATCATTAACAAATTAATTGTTCCTCAAAAAATACCTACGATTTTTTTCTCTGTACATTCGTTACGCACAGCGTAATGATGGTCTTATAGTTACCTATTATAAAAAAGTATTTCTTATTAAGTGATTTTCCTACAGTGTGTAGGGAGTGTGTGCCGAAGCATAAAGAGAGCCTCCTACCTACAGGGTGGTAGTGAAATGATAATGAGAAAGCATAATAATAGAAAAAGTAAATCCTCTGGACACCAAGCCTTTTTCCCTCGTGTTTTCTAGCGTGGCACTAACTACATCTGATCTTAACCAGGGCCAACTGATTGAGAGAGGAGGGGAAGGCGTCGCTGTGAGGCCTGAAGAGACTTTCAGTAGCAGGTGAATGTCTTCTGGCTCACAGGTTGCGCTTACAAAAGCTCAGCTCCTGAAGCTCAGCCACCCCCCCCCCCCCCCCCGAACAAACCTGCCTTCTAAAACTCTCCTTCCCAACCACTCTGGGCTGCTCACAGAAAGCATATGTAGATTATAGTGTTCTTATTCATTACAGTGGATTGAGAAAATTTGGGGTAGCTGATATTCTTGAAGTTAATCAATTCTGATTCTGTCACATCTGTTTTGGTAGCTGAGGATGGAATGTGTGGACATTGTAGAACACGTTCCACGTGTAGAACTCTAAGGATGTACTCACTATACTTCCTAATAATTACCCAAAGCAAATATAAACCTAGACTCACATGCTCACTTCAACTCACAGACTTGAAATGATTTTGATAAACTTTTTTGTTGCCTGCTATTACAATTACAGCTCCGGTCCTCTATGTTCTAAATGTCTTGAAAATGTTAAAGTTCTGTTTACATTACTGTACAAGATGGCCAATTTGCATAATGCTGGCTGGGTATTAGCTCTGTCTGCTGATATGGAGATACTGAGTGTGTATGAGGCCTGTACAAAGTTCCCTACAGGAGGAATGTATGCCACCTTGGTGCAGGAGTGAAATTAATTTCCTTAGACCGTAATAGTCTAGTTTAACTGCAGGAACGAAACAATGTTCTTCAGAAAAGATAACATTGAAATACAAAAAAAGATCTGGACACCTATCAGAACACAAAAAGTCAGCTTATGAAGGTTGAAAAAGCTGTAAAATCACACCATAAATTCAGGTAAACTAATTTTTCAGCCAAGTGTTTTTTTTCTAGCTAGCATCTCTCTGCTAGATCTACACATGCTATTTCTGTGATGTCATTTTTCTCTTGAATGTAACAATTTCAGGATAGACGTTCATCACTCCCCCAAACCACCCCAGTCATCCAGCTTGTTATTTACCAAGTACTGTGTTACAATACGTGGATAAAGGCTGGTGTGAAAGCGGTGATTTTAAGAGGGTAGACAAATAGACTAATCAGCTTCAGGCTAGGACATTTTCGAGAAAACAAACAGCTGACTATTGTGTCGATTTGGTGTCTCAGCTCAGTCGCGCTGAAGGCTGTAGCATCCTGTACCACCGATGGATCAACATCTTAAGAAACCCTTTATGAGCTGTGCATCCCAAAGCCAACTACCCACAAGAACGATCGCTCTGCTGCAGGAATGAGCTGGCCGCTTATTGTGCTGAGATGGATTTGAGAAACGCAGCTCTCATCATTTAACAGAGCCTGTCCGGAGGCTGCCCCACTATAGATGTTTGTTACCATACTGATATTAATGGAAAACAAAAATACAAAATCGTAATAATAACAATAACAATAATAATATGGAGTACAACTGACCCAGCAGTGAGTGTATAGTGTCTATGTCTGTTACTGACAACGAAAGAAGTAACTAACGTCTGAATGAAAAGGCTAATAATAGTTAAGTTTGAAATGCTAAAAACACTAATAGATACCAGCTATTTAAAAACAAACACAAAAAAAAAAAAACATGCATCTGAAAAAGCATTAATTTACCCAAAAAAAACCTTGTAGAACTCTACCAAACCACAGTGTGTAGGAGAGGGAGGGAAGGATAGCAGGGTGTAAGCCAAATATAATTACAACACCCGTGTTCAAAGAGTTAACAAAAACAAAGGCATGTTTGAAGAGATCTGAATAATCTTCTCTCTCCCAGTCGAGAAACCAGACTTTTTTTTTTTTCAACCACAAAGTGACATGCAGCGTCATCTCTCTCCTCATCACTGTCAGCAGTTAAGCCTGTGAAACACATCAAAGCACATTGTTCAGCAAAGCCCAACCCTCAACACGCTGCAGGTTGTTCGACTGTGTTTTCAGCCCTAATCTCCTCTCTGTGAAGTCCACCAGCACCACAGTTCGCTCATTTGATAACCCGACTGCTTGTAAACCAAACGGCAGTGATTTTACGAGCAGTAATTTTGTTGGTCTGCTACCAATCAATAATGCTAATTTAAACATGAGCTGCTATGGAGGGCTGGGCAGTTTGATGCATTTACAATCCCAATACACTCTGAGGAGTTCCGATAGCTATCATGTTATCTATTTTATCTCCTCTGCAAATGAATGATGAAGGTGGCCATGTGTTCCAAGTACAATGAGTGAATTTATCTTCCATCTTGTTTCTCCTTCCTTACAATTGTCATGGTGCTTTTAGATCGAATAAACAAGTTAGGATAAAAGGTGAAACATAAGCTTATTCTTAATTCACCTCACTTCTACAGTTTGTTTTGGGAAAGCAGCACAACATAGCACTTGAATGATTAATGCTCCTATCAGTATCCACTGAGATAAATGTTTTTGTGATGGAAGTTGAAGAATGGCCAGTCCCTCCTGCAATTGATCTGTTTATTTATACCCATGCCCTTCATACAGAGAGCTCTCCACACATACTGAAGTGCTCTTGGGGATGGATCAGTTTGGTTAACAAACTGTCCTGCTTCCACTTGTTGGAAATAGCTGTTTGGGCAACAGCACTATAGCAAGAACCTCTAGATTTTTCATTTATGGTCTCTTATCACGGAAGCATTTGTTTTTAGATAACAGCCGCACTAATGAAGTAGCAGTGATGTGACGATTAATTGTAATTTTATAGCAGGATTTATGGTAACCAAACAGATTCTGCAGAATGTGTCTACTGCCCAACTCCCCTGGTGGGTGTTTCCCATTTTTCTGAAATGCCTTCAGTAAATAATGCATAACAATGTAGGTGAAGCCTTAGGAGTTAATAGGAGATCAAGTAAATAATAATACTTAACTGTATCAAAATCAGCTTTCTAAGTTCAGTGCCAGATTACAAAATTGACATGCCACCCTTTACCCTCTATGGCAGTAGTGCAAATCAAACTAAGTCGATCGCCTAAGTATAAACATACAGTAACAAAACCACCAGAACACGTACACAGGAGACAGAAGGATGGTGAGAGTGAAAGAGGATAAAACAGAAGGACGTGATTACAAAACGGCTTTTTGTTGTTTTGTGTTCGAGGTGGGCATTGATAAACATCAGTGTCTGAGGTTTCTTTGGTAGCACAGTCAGGTGGTTTGTGATTATTTTCTCCTGTTTCTCACTTATCTGTTCTTTCAAATGTCAGGCATCTCATAATGCAAAAGCAGTACACAAAACTACTGTTAAAGAAAGAAATAAACAAAAAAAAAAAAGAAAATTAATAATTAAAACACCGCCTTTCCTCTCTCTCTTTATGTACATCTAACTACAGACACTCTCTCAGCTCCAAGCTTGACATGCAGGGATGATGAATGACTGGAAGGAGCAAGATGATGCTCCAGTCAAGTCCCAAGTCCAACCCTCATCACTCATTGCTGATTATTGTCTGGCATTAACATACCAGAGGGCAGAAGGGGAAAATGACCATGTCGTTATTGCTTGATTGATCCTCTGTGAGTGCACAGTGAGAGAACAGGCTTGAGGGTTTTGGATGTTTTTAGCAGACCAGCAGGCAGGCATTCCCTCTGGGAAGCTGGTGACAGACCAAAGTGACGGAGCCATGGATGTTGGAGCCGGGATGATTGGAGGGGTTGGGGAAAGGGGGCGCAATTCCCTCCTCCTTCAGGAGACGACAGAAGGGGAGTGGTTGTGATTGACCATGTGACTGTCGGGAGAGGAGTTTGGGCTGCTGCCGGACGACGAGGGACTCCCCTTGTTTTTGATCTGCAGCCAGGTTTCGCCTAGCGCCTTGGCGAAGTGGTCGTCCACTGAGCCTGTGATGGACACCGAGTTGGTGGCAGTGGGCTCTGGCTCCTTGTAGTTCTTCCCAAGGCTGCGGCGGAAATGTTCCTCGATCACAGGATCGCAGGCTGTGTTGGCTAATGCAAGAAAGAAAGAGTTTTTAGTTACCGTGTTGTTAATGAAAAAACAATCATGCCACAAACTCCCTAGTATAATGGTTAGTGGGCAATTTATTGGTCAAATGTGCATTTTAAGTCAATGGAAAAATACTAACTTCAACATCAACTTCACTTTTCATTGCAGGTTTTTCTCATATTAAATCACCGTTTTAAATTTCATTGTTAACCTCAATGAGATCATAGAGATTTCACTGGGATCATAAAAACAGCCACAGTAAAGTTATCAACCCACAGAAAACATGACATTCACAGACAGGCGGAATAAAACAGACGTGTTTGGCTGAGGCTTTGAGTAACTTTTTACGTACAGAGATAACAGACAAGGTTGTAAATTAAGTATGTAGCGGCTCCGTCATAACAATTGATGTGCTATAAAGAGGAAAATATGAGACTCACTGGCAGAAAACTGAGTTGATTTTTTAGCAAGTTACTCTAAATGTGGAAAGAATGAGCTGCTGTGTTTTCTCTGGAGGGACTCTATTGCAGAGAGTTTTCCCAAATATTGCACAGAATGGGAAATTACCTTGTTTCCAAAATTGTATTAATTTTTAGAGATATATGTACCCACTGTAGGTCACTTAGTAATAATCAGCAGTAATTAATTACTGCGACCATTCATCCTCCACTGTTCCTTAAAAAGTACAACAACTAGGATGTAATGTGTCTGTCTGTTGGTACAGATGCACTTGCACAAATGCACTCACTATTGATTCTCCTGTAGTTGTTAGTGAGGTTGGAGCAGCCATTGTGGGACACTGGACAGTGAGACAAGTTGCAGTTGCGGTTGTTGGCTGGAGCACATGTGATCACTGAAGGACGATTCTGTAACGAAACAACAAAAATTTTACGTTAAATGTCATATTCCACTCTTGTGAATACTTCTCAATTAAACAAGACATCTTGAGAAGTATAAATACAAAAAGAACAGAACAGGCATTTTATACGGAAAGGCCAGAGACCAAAGGGTGGTTTCAAGTCTGAGGGAAAGAGAATGATTCAGTGACTGCTACATTTTTTTTTAACAATTTTTCCTAACAAGTCCAACAGGAAATTTTTATTCTCCACCAACCAAGGAGCTAGGCTAATGAAAATCAAATTAGTCACATCATGTGGGGAGCCCTACCAGAGTGGAGGTTTTACTCAATAATTTAAGAAAAATGTGGTCAGTATCAAAGTCAAAGAAACAGGATGTTACCTGCTGGCGTTCCACTGCGCTGACTGTGTGTGGCACTGTGGCCATAGTTGCTGTGGTACTGCGTGCCGACTCCACCATGCTGTTTTTGGTAAGTGCCAGTGGCTGGTCCATGCCAGCTAAGCTGGCCAGGTGGTGGTGGTGATGGTGATGGGTGTGACTGTACAGGTGGTTGCCCATAGCACTGGGCACCACCACACGCTCAATGGGGCTCCGGCTCTGGTCCTTGGAGATGGCAGAGCTGCGATAGTCTCCATTAGGTTTTCTGAGGAATAACCAGAAACAAAGCCACGTTAGTTACCCTGCACATCTTGTGGGGTATATATTTTATGTGTCTGTTAGCTCTACACTGACTCTGAACTCAGTAACAAGGCCAAATTTGAAACTATTTTTATAGATGTATCATTCAAGTTTTCCTTTTCACTACTAAAAAAAGCTGAGCTTTCGAAAGAAATCTGGAGGTTTGAAATCTTTGAATTTTAAAAACATGGCAGATCCAAGATTATTAGAAACCCAACAATAGGTACAAGAGATGAGCTTAAAAGAAAATAAAGTAAGGAAAAGCTGGGGCCAGTGGAGTGTTGAAGAAAAATTAGCAGAAAAAAAGATAAGCAGTGGAGAGACAACTTAGTACACAGAGATAAAAAGTGGCTCAGATAGAGAGAGAATAAGGTGAGGGGGGAAAGGAAAGACAAATAAAGGCACAACTGTAAATAGGGTTCACTAAATGGCCCAATGGATCATTTGCTGCAACTACTCACAAATACTCTTTGTGCTAGGAAGGAGGAAGCAACACGCCCAACTTTATCTAATATGGATAAACTCCAAACTTATCACATCACAGGGGGACAAATGGGCATGAAGGTCAAAGCTCTAAAGTAGTTTCCTCAGTACAGCAAATCAACTTTATCTGTCCAGTCCAGACCATCAAACCAGTTGTACTTACTGCTGTCAGAGGATGTCTTTGCACATATTACTAACATTTTGTTCAGCTATGGTTCCCACCTGCACCAAGAGCATCACTATCACACCTGTGGCCAAACCCAACGTCTATTAATGACTGCTGTTGCTCTCACTATAATCGCAATGAAATGCTTTGGGTGGCTTTTTATGAATCACATCAACACCCGCCACACTTCTAATCTGGACCCATTGCCGTTTGCATACAGAAAATAACAGTTTACAACAGAGGATGGGACATCCTCCACATTCCACCTCACTCTGACCTATCGGGGAAACACAAAAACACTTATGCCGGTGGAAAAGCTGAGGCTGTTAGTTGTGGCAACTGGCATTTGCAACTTCATCTTGAATTTCTTGACACCGAGATGGCAGACAGTAAAGAACTGGTAGCAACACACCAAAGGGCACCTTAGTGAGCAGATGAATGCATCAAGATGATGTACAAAGTCCTGCATTGATCACTTTGCTAACTCATTACTGCTCTGCCGGATTTAGTAACAGCTACATCATGAAGTTTGCCAATGACACCACAGTGTAAGCTCTCAACATCAATAGTGATGAATGTACAGAATGGGGGTGGAGCAATTAGTAGCCCAATGCAAAATTCATAATCCTTCTCTCAAACACTCTCAAAACCAAAGAGATGACTGTCAAATTCAGGAAGGCCGGCACACACCATCATCTTTCATTGGCCAGTGATAGTTATGTCATGAAGAGGGTAAAGGGCATCAAGTTCCTGGAGGCATTTCTGACAGAAGATGTGACGTCTAGCAGCAACACCAAAGCAATCATCAAAAAGACCCAAAGGCAGCTCCACCCTCTCAGCAGATTAAAGAGAGTAACCATTCCCTACTCTCGCCTTTATCACATTGTACAGAGGCACCACTGAAAGCATACCGACGTACTGTATAGCTGGTAACAGCACAAGGGAATAATACAACCAACTAAACAGGGTAGTGAGGACAGCAAAAAAAAAAAAAGATTCCCTCGTGCCCCTCTTGTATCTTTGCTGATGATTTATCACCAACACTGTGTTCATGGAGCCTCCAGCATTACCAGACATCCCTCCCACCCAGCTTACTGTCTCTTTTCCCCCAATGCAGTCTGGAAAAAATTCCAGGAGGATCCGCAGCACTAGGAAGCACAAGGTTGCTAAACGGCTTTTTCTCCCAGGCACACTATTGAAAACACTGTTCACAGCAAACCACGATCTGCCCACCCCCATCCATCCACTCACTTACCCACACATACTTACTAACACCCTTTAAAAAGGCAGCGATAAGGATAAGGGATCAAAGTAACAACAGTTTAACACAGAACAGATTTGGTCTTTTTTTTCCAGCTTCGGGCTCTGATGATAGTGACTTTGATAGGTTTGATATGCACTTAAGTGTTTGTGCATGACACTGTGCGCACTTGGTTCTAACAGGTAGCAATTATTTCAGTCAGTGCATCAAACGTGGTGTGGGTTCTTTGGTTTTGTGCGTATGCATGTGTATTCATGCAGTTCCACTCCCTTGCAACAAATTGAGGCCCAGTTGCAGGGAGCAAGACACTGTACTTGCCTCTTTCTCTTCTTGTCTTGCCACCACAATAACCACATGCATACATTTATCAATTCACAAATCAAGACAAAAACACTGATGGTCTCATTTTTTCACTGACATTTACAATATACAGACAATGAAGGT
Organism: Amphiprion ocellaris; assembly: GCF_022539595.1. Lineage (NCBI taxonomy): Eukaryota > Metazoa > Chordata > Actinopteri > Pomacentridae > Amphiprion > Amphiprion ocellaris. Next base: position 34,212,783 of record NC_072770.1, read on the forward strand.
TCAATTGGGAAAGCGCAATTACGTTTTCCTTTACATGAACTGTACTCAAACACTAGCTGATATAATAAAACTTTTTAATTCTTCACTAGATACCATGTGGAGGCATTTCTTTACCCAAGTGAAAAAGTGTGAATGAGAATACACAACAGACTTTGGAGTGAAAAAGCTGCAGGGGTCCTTTAAGGTTTGTTTGGATGCAAAACAACAAGTTCAGGCAAACAGTTGTAGATCCATGTGACCAGGCAACCTGACTGCCGGGTCAAGCATCTGGAGTCCACAGCACCGTCCTACACAAATAAACAGTCTCCACAGAATACAGAAAGGGAGAGAGGAAGAGCTGTAGAGAAGCAGGGAGGGGGGAGCTGCATGTGAATGGTCCGGAGCTCTACTTTAAGAAAGAGTGAGGTCGGTAGTTTCCTTCGTTTGTGCCGAGAGCTTACATTAACACAGACCCCCTCTCCTTTTTTCTTTCTTTGTCTTTCTTTTTTCCCCTTTCTCTTACAAACAGCAGCAAACTTCCTGAGGGTTAAACACAGAGAGACTTGGCAGCACTCGCGTAAACCAACAAGCTTTTATGTTTTCCCAAAGTAGCATCAATTTTCTGTCTAATTCTTTATCAAATAGTCAAAATACTACATGCATTGCAGGCTTAATCACCTTCAAATTGGGTTATAATCATGTGAAAAGTTTGCTTAAGTGAATGAATTGTTTAAATTATTTTAAACACAGGAAACATCAACTTTTAATCAAATGCTACAAACAAAAGTCCTCCAGTGTAACTTTTATATTATCTTCAAATATAAACAATCCCTTGATTAGCTAAGAGGCAAGCAGATAACAAAGCTCTTTCATCCCTTCCCAGCAGCTGGGTCTTGAGTTAGGTTGTGGAAGTTGTTCCAAACTTTAATCATTGCCAAAGAGCAGGCATGCCCACATCCTCATACAAGAGGGGCCGTCGCAGGAGCCAGTGAATGGGATCAACAAATCCGACCAATGAATGGTGTAGCTGTCGAATCCACCGCCACCCCCGCCTTCTCCTCGCCTGATTGCCCACCAAACCCCGGACCACATTTCATGCCAGGGATCAGGCATTCAAAACCCACCCTGTGTCTTTGTCTCTCTTACTCACCTCTCAATTATCGTTAAGGTCGCAGCTGGGGAGAGAGGGAGAGGATGGAAAGGGCGGACGGCGAGGGCTACACATGAAACATGGGCATGGGGGTGGTAACAAGGGCTAGAGCTGAGAGAGAAAGGCTGCCAGGTCTGGGAATAGAGGAGAGGACAAGAGCTAAAAGTGGGATAGAGAGGGAGACGGCCTTTGAAAATTAAAGAACTCAGTAAATGCTCCCTACAGTGGTCATGGGTAGACAAGCGGCATAAAAAAAAAAAAAAGTCAAAAGGACTTAACATCGTGGGAAAGAGATAGGGCAAGCCGATGGGAACACAGTTTAAACTTATTTTATCAGATGACAGTGCACAGGCTTGCACTGATGTGGAGCAGAGAGAGAAAGGGAAGCTCAGACTCAGTAATATATACACAGATGTGAGAACAAAGTGAGTTCTTATTAGCAGCATTTTGACTATAGGATTATCTTTCATAGTCAGCAACTGCTTGCTGAAATGACTGTCCAATAAAAAATGTTTTAAATTAGCCAAACTACAAAATCTGTTTCTTTTGCCTTCCAAATACAGCAATTTTCGGTCACACACCTGTCTGAGTTGTGTGCACTGTAGCACTGCAGTAGGCAATGCGTTTAGGCAGCATTGGTAAATTCTTCAGTAAATTATTATTGATAAGTAGATGTTCACCACGTGATGCATTTTGAGTGTAATCTTCATTATATTTTGCCCCTAATGAAACAGAATTAATTCAAGTGAATAAGAACCCTATTTTAAGTCTTATTTTGAAGCAAAGTGAAAGTGCAATAAAAATATTTCAATCAGTGAATCATGATAAATAATTGTGATCTCAACTGTGATTTTAACATTTTAATTATCATTTTAGCCATAATTGTGCACGTCTAAGAGAAATTCAACGTTAGAATTTGTGAGGATACTACAATGTGCAATATTCAACTACAGATGATTAAAACTAAGAAGTCAAATATATTTTTTTTGAGTAAGTATTTGATCATGATGCGCTCTTTTCCTTGCAGTTCTTTTAATCACTCAAGTTTTGGCCCGATTTCTGTCAACATGAGAGAGAAAATTCAAACAACTGCATCTTAAAATGACTACAACCACGAAAAAACTGAGCGTATTTACATATTAGATACATTGTGGAGCTCCTCTGTTGTGTGTGATTTCTGGTAGTAAGAGTAGATGGGTGACACTGTATCTCAGAATTATTTTTTTTTGCTCTGGGAATGGGAACAGTGTGAGTGACATGAGAATGGACTGCTCCACACAATGAAATAGAGGGCAGATATCGATTTGAATCTATTTTACTAGAGTTTGGGTTATGTACAGCCTGGCATTAGTGGTACACACTGTGGTAGGCAGTGACTGAAGGATCCCTTAATTTAAAACCCAGAGTCCAACCCTCAATACATAAATGATACAGTCATATATCTTGAACAATATTATACTACTCAGATCTGTCATTAAGTATAGCCTTTTAAGCAACCATTCACATGACACCATGTCTTCAAGTTAACCTCAAGTTAAAGATCATTACTGTGATCACGAGTTTGAATGACTTTAAAGGGAAAACAAAACAGTTGTAGGCCTGTGTTGTTACAAAATCTGAGAATTTGTAATTTGTCAATGCTGGTTTAACAAGCAACTTTGTATGAGCTAACTTCCCTAATTGATACAATGGAAAACTAAACAAAACACATATAAATATATGAACCAAGAATTTTAAAAATAAGGGTTAGTTTTCAAAGAGTGCCAGGGTTTGTTCTGTATGAGACTGCAAGTTTAGTAAGTTAGCTATATTTTGCTTTGAGGCAAATGCGAAGGAGCTATAAAAGTTCTAGCCTTTTTCTCACAAATGTGCTCCAAAGTCTTGAGAGAGACCTCCCTACAAATCTTTGGTTGGGCAGAGGTTCATATCCTACTCCTTTAAGAAATACATTTAAAAAGAGAAAGAAGAGAGAGTGAGAGAGAGAGAGATACACACAGGAAACATCTGGGAAGAATCAGGGCGTAGAGAGAAGATGACAAAAAAGGAAAAAAAAAGCAGAGAAGGAGGATGAAGGCTCAACCACAGGTTACAACCAGAACCAAGCTCTGCAAGGTCTACACAAAACCACAAAATAGATATATACTATGTATATATATTTATACACATACTTACTCACATAAAATGAGCCACAGGGCTTATTTGGGCCATTTATAAGAAGCATGCAAGGTTCTCAACAGTATAGTCTGCTCAGTCCAGGATTTAGTAGCTGCTGTAAGCAGAAGTTAGCAAAAATATTTGCATCCTTTTGGGTAGAATAATCAAAACTCACCAGAAATACACCTTAGCAGATGTCTCTTGCACAGGACTATGATTGTTATTCAAAACAACAACAACAAAAAAGAAACACTATGAACTATATCATGTCAAATTACACATTATGCATAAAACTGAAAGCTAATAAGATAAACTTTCACACAACTCTGGACATGGTTGTGTTAAATCTTTTAGATTTTCAATCATGCAGAAATACTGATAGAAATCAGGCACATTTTTGCCAGTGAACTGACTGCAGAGAAAGAGAACTGAAGAAAATCCTTTGTTATCAAAGCTGGGGCAGATCGGATATGGGAACAACCACAACAAGAACGCAAAGAAAACAACATGTGAACACACACAGACACACACATCGAAAAAAAACACCCACATGTCTCCCTCCTTTCCTCACATGCTCACTACATAAATAGTCTCATGTAAAACAAGAGGGTAACAATGACTTCACCAGCCTTGGCCACATTCACACACACACTGACTCTTCCTCTCTTATTTTCTCCCCATTTGGCCTCTAGAGAAACTTCCATGAGAACAACTTACTGATGAAGTTCCCAGTAGAAAGCAGCTGCAGTTTCTGTATGCTACAGTACTTACTGTAGCGACTTTGCTCATTTGATTTTTTTCTTTTAGTCCCTCAGCATAAATGCAAATGCAGATTTAATACTAGTGTAGCCTGATCTCAGACCTCGTTGTCCGAATGTCTGATTGTTTTCAGAGGTTCAAATAATGTGTCATAATGAGAAATTAAAATTTTGTCAGGCTAAAAAGCATGACTAAGAAACAGAAAGACACGAGAAAGGAACATTTGCTGAAAATCTTACACCAAATGAACTTATTTCATCACAATCTGACTTAGTCACCATGTTTTATTGGTGATTTACAAAACAAAACTATTAAGAGTATTTTGGGAAACACCTAACATGACTTGATAATTGTCAGGTTTACACTTATGGAGGCCAACAAAACTAGTGCCTAGAGAGTCAAATGTAACCTGGCAGCAGCATAGATGCTTTTCTGCAGTTGAATTCTCCTAGTTATGTCTGTGGCTCTTATTTTTAAGGAGGAATGAAACAGCTGAGCAAGAGGACTCTTATCCTGGCGGGTCTGCAACTGTAGAGTGGCAGGCAGGCGAGCAAGCAGCAGCAAGCTTCCAGCCCGCAGGCTCCAGTGGACAGGATAAGGCTTCTTTGTTCAAGACTCCTCCTACTCCTCAGAGAAAATGAGAAAGTAGCCCCTGCTGCCTGACCTCACCCCACACAGACACACAAGGCACACACACAGATCATCACAGACGGCAGAGCACACATGTATGTATGAACGACACATATAACGACACATGTGCATACCTGCACAAACAGATGCAGGCTCAGCTCCAACATACACATTACATCCACATATGAGCCTGCCACCAAGACTGACAATCGTTTTAATCAGAGTTGTATTAAACAGAATTTCCCATGCCAGAACCTCTGCTGTAATGCATTAGTGACAGATCTTAATTGACTTCAGAGCAAAAACTAAAAAGGACATTCTTACACTAAATGAGAAAAATATGCACACAGCCACATTCTTAAATATACAGGCTATCAACAATAGCAAAATCCTAACACAAAAAAGGTTGAGTTGGTTTAGAGAACTTTCTTTCTCAAACACCAGCCTGTGCCTCCCTCTAAACTTAGCTTGTTGTGACTGGACAGCAAAGGAAACCTGAGCGTCCTCCTTCATAGTCCTGCCCAGAATCTGGGGTTTCAGGTGTCCTTCTGTGTCTAAACTCTGAGAAAATATGACTGAACTTAAAGACAAAAGAAATACAAACACCATCAGCTTGACAAAAACAGACAATATTTAACAACTGATATAGTCTGCACACACACAGGGAAACTGCAGTTTGAGCACAAAAAGAAAAAAAATTAGAAAAGAGGAGAATGAGTACAAAGGCTTCTACACATGCAGGAACAGTCACATTCAGCAGAGCAATCAGTGCAGACAAAGCTACACAGATAGAAGCAGCCAGTAAAAGCCACTGGCTAGAATGGATTGATAACTATCTCTGGACATCTGAACCGCGTGTTTATGTGGTGGGGGTGGCATGGGTCCATTTTCTGGTTTTCTGTCGAGCTGTTTCCCAAGAACCAAGTCCAACTCTTTAAAAATCAAGCCTAATCACTATCCCTAAAATTGACAAGCGAGTTTAAAGAAACAGAAAAATGTAATGACTGTCAAGTGTTCTACATTGTTTTCAGTGGAGGGTGTTCTTACATGCTATTTTTAGTTTAACCTTTTCTGTAACAACAACCCATCATTCTCCATTTCAGTATAATCACTGTTGTTTCAACAGGCAGAACAGCTAAAACTAGGAGTAAACTCTTCAGAGGCTGACTCTGACTACAGGTTTCTACAAGTTGCTCAGCAGTTACCTTTGCCAGGGAGAGAATGCCCCCCGAGAAGCCTCAAATTAAATTACTAAAAAAAGACACTTAAGACAACCCGTAAGGGAACTAGGTTTCCAGGATAAAAAATATATTTTTGTGAATTAGTAAGCTCTGCATTTGTCTTCAAGTTGTAGCCAGTCAACTAGCAATTGACTTATGTTGGGTAAAGTTTACCCTACAGCATCAAGAGTCAAATGACTTCAAGGTCATAATTCTAATGAAGATTAAATAAAGGGATTATGGCTTACGTCTAGGAAATAATCATGGTTCAATGAGCAGGCTGAAAAGCCTTAAACATCACAGACTTTTGTATCAGTTTTACAACGTAACTCTAAACTAAATGGTTGCATGTAGGAGCTGTGGCAAGAAGTTGCGACATCAACTGAAAGCTGATATGACAATAAGTCCTATTGTACTCTGGCAGACACGACTTACAAAATAAAATTCAACTTGTGATACACAAGTGGGAGCATTTGCTTATCAATGCATGCAGAAGTTAACCGCATGGTGCATATATAATGGCTCCAACAGAGTGAAAACAACTGAGACAACAGAAGAATATTCCAAGTGGAAGATAGATTTACTGCCTGGTTTCACCGCAGATTATACTGTTAATTCTCCCACTACTGACACATCCATAACAAAAACAAGATGACTCCGCATAAATGTCAAGGCACACAAACTAATCCTTTGTTATGTGAGCCCAAGATGGTCACAAGATGAAGGAACAAAGACCTTTCCCCCTGTGCCACCAGAACAACTTGATTCAAAAGTCTTAGACGCCTACCTGTAACCCAGTACATCCCTGCCATGCCACACAGGCGAAAGAACATTATACAACATTTGCAATTACTTTTGTATTGTGGAGACTCACTGAGTAAAAGCCTTTGACCCATTCTGGAAAAACCTCTCACATTATCAGTATGCTGCACAGTCACTACCCTGACAATCACTAAACATATAACAGTGAAGATTGTAGTAGTGTGACTGCAGAGAAGTCTGTTTAGATACAATGTAGAGTACTGAGGTAAACTCAACCATGCTGATAATTGGCAGGGCAGTGGATTATACTATAAGAGGGATTTGAGAATCCCCTATGGACATGTAGACCTTTCAGCTCTGGTTGACCATTGCAATCCACTGCAATTTCCATGTTAAATGTTCAACACCACAGCTTGTGGAGTGTCCCTGCTCATGCCTGTATATGACTGTGTACATTGGCACAAGCATTTGTGTTTGTAGATCCTTTGCACACTGCTCGTAATTAGGCTCCACTCTTCAAGCTTCCAGTGTATCCAGTGTATCATCTACATCATCTACAGTGTTACACTGTCACCTCAAAGCATCAAGTGGGATAAAAGTATTTCACATTACTTGTAATGTCTCTATCTGGACATACTGGCAAGGACTACCATGCACGTAGAACTGCACAGTTCTACCTAACACCTCACTGACCCTGTCTGCAATAAATAGCAATGGCTTTAGTCCCATGACTGAGTCAGTCATGACTGAGTCTGACTCCACTGCCCCCAGCCTCAGCAGTCTTTCACCACCAACCAGCACTCCAGAATCTCTGGAATCTCTGGAAGTGGGAATGTGGGAACAACGTGAGTAATCTCTCTGTTGCACAGTCGCCGTTTCTCAGCTTCCAAAGATCTGGAGTTACACATTCCTTATAACCGCAAAACTCCAAACTGGGACTTCTGAGACAGCCTGCCTGTGCACAGCTGCACACATGGCCAACAGAAACACATGTAAAAATTGCTTCTTTTAAATACTCTGAGTTTTGTTAATATGTATTTGGTAAATGTTCGTGTGAGAAAGAAAGCCCAACAGACTGTGAAAGACAGATGAACAGGAAAGAAAACTGGAAGTTCATACTTTTCTATGATCTGAGGAAATTAGGCATGTGTCTTTTAAAAACTGATCCATTGTCAAGGTACACCATAACGGTCTTTAATAAGAATGTGTGGAAAAAGCTTCTCACTCCTACAACTACAAATGAGTGTGTTGCTCTACTTTTACTCACAGCTGTGCAGCAAACAGTCGACTCATCTTTGCCACATGCTCGTTTTCGTCCATGTCGCTGTCCCCCTGGTCTCCACTTAGCTTCCTCTTGGTAGGGCTGATGGGAGGAGGACCTGTCCTGTGGCTAGAGATGGAGGAGGAAGATGAGGAGGATGACGACGAAGAGGAAGAGGAGGAAGAGGAGGATAGGGACAGGGACTGGAGTCTGGGGTCCCCTCTCAAAGCTGCTTCACCTGAAGAGGAAAGACAGCAAGGGAGACAAAAAAACGAAGAGACAGAGATATTAATAATGTTGAACCTCTATTCCAGAGCATGAGATGTAGAAGTCAATCTAAGTCAGAGATCAGGTGAACTCCACCTTTACATAAACAGACAGAGTAAAAGAAGATTAGATTAAGCATCAGCAAAACAAAAAAAGAAACTGTTATCAAACAACTGGAATATACAAACGAACAGATGACTATACTTCTGGCAGTCTCTTAAATCGCTGAGAATGAACTAACAGTTGTGCAGCTGCTGTCCACTCACATACATACACTTCGAGCCTTACCTTAAAATAAACGTAAATTATGATGATTAGTCAAAATTATAGTACTTTTAAGAAGGTAACTGTATTGCCACTTTAAACAAGCTGACCACAAAAACTACTTTATGCCAGTGTTTCACTGTACAGGTTGTGTTTCAGCTCAAACTTTGGATTTTGTTGACTTATTCAGTTTGCTGAGAGAGGCACAAACCTCTGGCATAAGAAGGGGAGTATCTGGTTAGGAATGTTTTGGAAGAAATAGTTGGGGATGGATTCCGCAAACGTGTGTGTGTGTGTGTGTGTGTGTGTGTGTGTGTGTGGTGTGAACTATTTCTCTCTCTGCAGCCTTGTCCTGATATACAGAGGGCCTACAGAGTTGTCAGTGAGTGGGAGTGAAAGCAAGAGAGAATCAGGAAAACTACCGCTGGCTCTGTCTCAGTACGGGGACTTTCCACTGCTTTAGCCCCATGTATCTGTCTGACTTTTCCCAAACAAAACATGGGGCCTAGACTAAAACTCTCATTCTTGCAGCTTTCTCGATAACTACTCAAATATTAAAAAACTAATTAGTTACCACCACTGGGTACTAAACCCCTGAACCAACTGAATGATGCTGCTCCATTTCAAATTACTCTATATTACAAACAATATTAAAATTAAGTGTTGATTATAGTTTGGAGAATTATATTTTGCCTGCATTTGTGTCGTTGAATCAAACAGAACCCAATGCAAGTGCTGAGTAGCAGTGCATGAAAGATTTTAGCATTTAAACTGTTAGAAATGTTTATTCTTACTCTGTGCAACTACTGGTAGCATGAGGTCAAAAAAATCTGACTAGTATAAACTCATCTGAAAATCATGTCATTCAAGTCATTCGAAAAGTAGCAACACACACACACAGTGAAAAGACTTTATAATGTAATAAAATATCTATTCCTCTATGTATATTTAGTTTTAGTAGAGCTTCTGAAATACAACAGCAGCTCCTCCTCTCTCTCTCTCTCTCTCTCTCTGGCATGTTCCTGCTCGCCCTGCTGTGCACCATGGTAACAAGGGTGACATCATTGTTTTTGGCAGGGCAGAGGGATGGCAACAAAAGAAGAGAGACTGTGGCACTACACTGTCCAATCACGATCCAGGACACATAATAGCTTATCAGTGAGTGAAGCGCTCTACAAAGGGTGAATCTGTGAGTGTTTCCCCTGCAAACAAGTAAGACATTTGACCGTGTGGAGTCAAAAACTGTTGACCTAACTCCTACTCAACGCTGAACCTGAGCAACACTATACTCAGTTGTCAGTTAAATGCAGTGATCTAAACAAAAAAAAAAAAAAAAAATGTGGCCCTGGGCTAAATTCTAAATTCAGAAGGTTAAAATGTAACAGTCATACATCATTCAACCGCACTAATTTTGCAGGAAGCAATTTGCACCGCAGTGTCAAGGAAAACTAAACATTCAGATAGACTTTATTATTTCTTAATTAGTGATACCATATAAACTGGCAACTGAATGTGCAGCTTTATTTCTGAAACCAATGTGTGTTAAGCATGCCACTTTCCCCATGACAGACTTTTATTAGTAAAAATGTTGGAGGGGTGTTTTTTTAAGTCATAAAAATGTTACTAACCAGGACTTTTGCAAAGCATCAGGCAAAACAAAAATCCAGAAATGGGACAGAATGACAGAAGAACAAAGCTAGAAAGTACCAATTTGTGCAATTTTCTGCAATTTACTCTCAAATCAAAAGACATAAGAACAAAGAAAGTACTGACATGATCATTGACAAGACAACATGCTCTGCTATATGAGGAAATTTGTTACAGCTTATATGCTACATCTAAGAAAATAATGACTACAGAAGTTTATAGGAAAAAAAAAACGTGTATTAATTTAATTTTGTTTTCCAATAAACCAGCAGACAATCAGTGGAAAGATTGCAGTATAACAGAGGGAAAACTCTGCTCTGTCTTTTCCCCTCTCTGCTCTCTCAGTTCATTAGGTCCACATGATCAAAGCCTATTTCTCTTGATACAACTTCAAACAGCTTGGAATCAGGATGAGATTGGATTACAAACTGAGATGAACCTCTCTCTCTCTCCATTTCCATTTCACTCTTACCCCCTTCTGATACTTAAAAAAGATGAGTCCTAGCATGTCTTCTCTCTCTCTGCAAAACAGCAAAGTAGTTATTTCTGGCTGAGTTTCCTGGTAACCTGAACTTGGCCTTCTGGGTTGCCTTTATTATCTAAGTCCATAGAGATTTTATATTTTCAAAAGGACGCACACACCAAAAAAAAGTCCTTCCACAGAAGTTCTTGTCTGTATGAGCTGAACTTTTAAACCCAATGTTAGAGTGGTTTGATCTCTGAAGGGAGAGCAAGAAAGACAGAGAAAAAGAGAAAGAGGTTGACAAAAGTACATGGCTTTGCGGAGGTTTTCAGCCTTGTCTATTCTCTCCTGCTCAGCAGCAAAAAGAGAAGGTCAGCATTCCCCTGCACCCCTCACTGCCCGCCTTACAACCGATAGCAGCTTTACAGAGTCAGAAAGTGAGAGCAGGAGAGAGGGAGACAGATGAACAAACAGGAAATCGAGGGACGTAGCCCTAAAACATTAAAAGTGCAATCTTATAATGCATATCCTGCCACGAAGTCTGAAAGCAAATCACTCACACAGCTGACCAAAAAGCAATCATTCCCTAAATGGCACAACCAATGGCACAGATTAATATGGTTGGGAAACAAAATGTGAAATTAAATGGGAGCGATTACGCTTTATTAGCATTGCAAATTGACACCTAAAGTTAGCAGCCACTTACAATGTTGCAAGGAAATTCAGCATCATCTGTTGATAATGTCACATGTCATCAGTGAGCTGATAGGAAATGATTCAAAGCCTTTCTGTATGTTTTTGTGTGACAATATGGTTCGACTCTAATCATCCTGTGTTGCTATGGCACCTGGCACTCTAAGCACCAATTGCCATCACTTCAAGGCGAACTGCAATATATGATTTTATTAGTGCTAGTAAGTAACTGAAAACTGTCATTATACATTTAGTTGAGTTCAATTTATCACTTTGCATGAAATTCATAGTTTGTCACTCTTCCATTCACAAGGACGTTAACCAGACTAATAAATTAAGTGAAGGTCCAATTCTGTCTTTCCATAACCCGATCAAAAAACTTGTAATAATGTCAACCTTTCAATTTACTAAAGTGCATAAACACCAAAGTCAAATCAAAGAAACTGTTTTCTCCACTTGCTTTTTTTTTTTTTTTTTTTTTTTTATGGGAACAATGAAATGCTTGTCTGCTACCTCGTGCCCTTTGAAATATCTACTAAGCAAATCATTAAACCTCAGATACTGGGGAAGTTGGGATAATGCAAACTATCCAAACACTTCAATCCATTATTACATTAATATAATTATTCAAAAGCATCCAACTGTATGTTTGTTCAATTATGTCATGACATTTCTCAATAGGTTACGTATGAACACACCTACCATTTTATACGCACTTACTATTAAATGTCAATGATGACAGCAGTGTCTGAACAGTGCAAAATCTCTCAGAAAAGCATACCAGTATGAGCTTGTGTTTGGCTGTTTGTCGGGAAGTGTATTCAAGGAGGTGTGCTCATGCATATAATAACAAGTCAGGACACCCACAATTTCACAAAGCTCTTCCAACCCTTTTCTTGGCTCAACGTGTTTGAACACGGGGGGCTTTTCTTTGACTCTTTTTACTGCTAGGCTATTTTTTCTGTTCTTTTATCTTTGTTTTCTTATCATGAGGCACATGATGGAGTCAGATTTAAGCCCAGTCAGCTAAAAAGAACAGACACAAAAAAAAAAAAAACACAGCAAAAACAAATAGATTGGCCAATCCTGCAGAGATATGTTTCCAGAGACAGAAATAAAGCATTTTTACCAAATTCATCCTGTAAAAGGGATGGCCAGTGGATATACAAGTATAAAAATACCACTAACAAGCTGTTCCCTCCCCTCCTCACTCCTGTAATTTTCTTCACAGAGATAGACAAGATGAAACCTGAGAAAGATGAAGCTCCGTGGTCACACAAGACAACCTCCATTCTAACTGGCATCAGTCCCAGGCCAGTGGCAGGCTTATCTGCTACACCTTTACTGCACAGACATGTGATCTTTTAAAAAAAGAAACTGTCCCAAAAATTTCACCATCACCTGCAAATTGGCAAATAAGAATTTTTGCAATCCCAAACATTTTTCAGCAAAGCATTAGAAACAGACAAAAATACAACTTTGTGGACAGAGGCCTAATCACATGCCAAAGCACGCACAAAAAAGCATTTTCTTTGTGCTGCTGGTAGTTGCAGTAAAAAACAACCTTAACACAGAACCTCATTTCAGTATTAATCATGTGCCTCTTTTCAAGTCTTCAGTCAGTTTTAATAGGAGTACTATTACAAGTTGATTACGTGATACGTAAAGTGGGGAGCTGCTGACTGTGGTACAGTAACAGTACAGGCTAATTTACAGCAAAGAGGGACAAAAACCTCGAGAAGAAAAGCCTGCTGACCAGTTTATTATGAAAATGCTTTGCCTTTGTGTTGCTGCAGCTTTAGTATTTTATATTAGTCAAAATTAGATGAAGATTACTAAACAGTTACCGCCCTAGACTACTACTTAGAATCCTACACTTTTTCTCCCAGGCCATGTGTCACAGTTCTATATTAGTGAATGATATCATTAGTTGATGTTAATGTCAAAATCTGAAAAATGCAACTGGATGGTTGCAAACATGCTGGTGAAATTATTTGCGTTTTTCTCATGCTGGAGTTGATCCTGTATTTTGCAGAAGAGGCCAGCGACAGAGAAAGAACTTGCATATAGCGCCCAGACAGACTGGGTGATAATACAACTCCTGACACAACAGTCGAGCAGAGAAGGGGAGCAACACTACTCCCAAAGTCAGCGACTGTGCAAAGATATGGAAGACTAACACTCTGCTTTCATGACACAACTTTAAAATCCTAAACTGCTAATGCCAGATGTAACTTGTAGTCCACAAAAAGAAAAAAAAAGACAAACCAAAAAGACAGACGCAAATCCTGAAGACTTCATTATAATGTGACTCCTCTAAAAGGCTGACATTTACCCAGAAATATCAAAGTTAGGAATGCAAAATAGTGGAGAGAAGAGTCAGAATGGCTGTGTAACTAGTAATACAATGAGTCAGGCATGGGAGAGACATTACATTAACACATGGCTCACAGACTGTAATCACAACTTTTTAACTCACTTTTCTTTAGGAGTAGCTGTCAATAGCATAGAAAACAATAAGACAGGCTGATAAATGCATTTCCAGTCTTTCAGACAACGAGCACATAGAAACAGTTAGCGCTAACGCTAACTACGTTGGTACGTAACGTACGTTGGCATCCAGTTTAATCCGCTGAAAAGCAAAAACCTGTTAAAGTCGACACTTATGAGTCACGTGTTCATGAAACTATGGGAAATTAATTAAAATACACAACTTTCATCTGATGGGCTGGTGTGAAGCTAACTAGCCATGTAACGTTAACTCAAGAGCAAACTCAGACCGGACTACGCCGTTAACGTTGACTGGCAGCGTAACGGTCGCGGCCGCGTCGAAGTTTTAAAAACAACCGTAATAACGCCCACAAACCCTCCCGGTTACCTTCGTAGCAGAGGATGCCAATGTTGTTGTTCATTTTGTCCAGGTACTGGTAGTTCAACAGGTCCATTTTCGTTAGTAGCATTTATCGAGCTTTTATTTTCACCCCCACAAAAAAGACCAGCTTTTTTTTTTTCTCTTCTCCTCTCAAGCGACGGTCAAAAAGCTAAAGGCCCAGCCTCCAACTTCTAGTTTTCTACAAAACCCCGGCAATTAAACAACCCCGGAAAAAGTTCTCGCGGTTATTATCAATTAGTTTGGATACTTTTTTTTTTTTGAAATATGGGTATAGCGGTGACAAAGAGCAAACAAAAAAAAAGAGTAGCGTCAGTTGTCCTCACAGCCAGCTGTAAGTCGACTGCACTGACACGCAGGCTATGCTTGGTATGACTCCTACTGCACCAGTGGTTTCCTCTGCTGCGGGCGGAGAGGGGCGCACTGGGCATGCTCGCTAAATCCCCGGAGCGCCTCAAATATCACGGATGTTTTACGCGCAAGATCAGCCTCTACAAACGCGTCCAGAGAGAACGAGAGGGCAGAGAGAAACCCCAATAAGCTGCAGCAGTGCCATACTAAATCTGCAGGGAGGATACAATACAGTTAGTAGAGTATATCCAGTCCCCCTTGCTGCAGTTCTGCCAAAGGATATGAAACACGTCAAAGATTTCTCACAGCCGACGCACGTCAAGTCCCAAAAGGAACATAAAGGTGATAACTGAGGAAATGAAAGTTGCTATAAAAGTACATAAAAATCGCTATAACCTTATCATCGACACCTATAAAATTTGATAGGTCTCTATAAACTGTCCGTAAGGAAAAACAATTGCTGAAAGACTCGGAGAAAATCATAAAATGAAAGGGTACAACAATAAATGACAAGTGATTCTGCTTGTGAGCCTTTATCTATGAGCAAATATGGTGGTCTCCAACCAATCTAAAATGGTTTTTAACAACTATTTATAATGTATTAGTTACAATATACTATCACAATTTTTACTTTTCTTTTTTCCTTCAAAAGGGTACACAAACACGAAAAATGTACACTTGGATTATATTATTAGAATAGATTAAATAGTCAACATATTCTACATGCAATATGTGAACTGCTTGTAATTTTTCTGTGGCTGCTTTACAAAGAGAAGGAAAAACAAACTTCACTGTGTCCCAGTGGAGTCTCCTAACTTTCAGAGGTCCTCTCCTGCCCCCTGGTGCCTGACATGAGTTGCACCTAGATTATTTTTCTCTCCCTTAATAAACCAATGTGAAAAAAGCAGGAGGCAAATGGGATGAAAAGACGAAATAGATTTCGTCGTGACAGATGAATAGAACGTGAATATTCCTGTCAATACATTATACAGCTTGTGTGGAAAGAGCAGAGAGCAACTTCCTCAGGGGGATTTGAGTGGGAACACAATGGGAAGGGTGCGGCGGTATGAGTTTAGACACAAACACACACTTGCCATGTGTGTGTTTTCGGGTGACACATACCTGCAAACAGACAAGCCGGGAAAAAAAGATGCTTCATTTAGAGCTCAGGCGAAATACTGAGCAACTGTGAGACGTCATTGTGAATTCAAAAGGTGCCACACAGAAGTCAAAATGAAATTTACAGTGTTCTCTATTTATAATGAAATACAAAATATGTAAAAAGAAAAACAAGCAATACATCTTTAATGCTGGTGGATTTGCCTTTACATCTATGTCTTTGTGCAGCTGAAAAGCACCAGTATGTATATTTATAATACACTATTCAGCACAGAAATTATGGCTTCTTCACTAATCTGTAACTTGCTAAAAAAGGCCTCTCCTAACTTCTAGCAACACTGATCAGCACTAGGTTAAACTAGCGGAAAAACTACACCCCCCCAGCTCCCAAACACACGTAGCTAACTGCAAAAAACACTGTGTGCATCCACATAAACATACTCATACACCCACTTCATCCTGCTTCACAAACCCACATCAGTCCGAACACCAGCCCCATTGTTTCTTGTACACACACACGCACACAAAGACACCCCCCCCCCAAACGGTGGCTCAGGAATAAGGAACAGTCCTCGTCTCATTGGACGGCCATTGTTTCCAGTTTCACACACAAAAGGCTGAGTTCAGACAGAGTCCATTCAGTGCTACAGCTGCTGCTGCAGGTTACATCTCACTCAAAGGCTTCAACTCAAGGCAGAAAGTATGAGGCCTAGAGTTGAGCTTTGCTGTCAGCTCACACTTTGTTGTCTGCTAGTGTGTGACAACGTACAAAAAGTTGTAGCATGAATTTAAAATTCAGCTGGTGAATGCTTTAAGATCAAGATTTTTCCATGTCACAACCTTTCAGTAAATACTGCACTGTTTTAAGCCACCAAGCTGGAATAGGAACGTTGGGGACGTTGCATCTGTGCATACAAACTCTCAGACAGTAACAGACTACTGCTCCCTTGTGGCTTTGAGACCCTTTGGCCAAGAGATAGTGTATATACTGGATTCATTGAAACAATAGATTTCGTCTTTATCCAGACAACAGAGTATCTGCACCTAGTAGATAAAGATAATATTTCACTGAATAATTGAGAACAGTGGCCTGCTGCTAGGCTTTTATGACTCTATCCAGCAATTTTCAAGGCATTTCACTATAAAACAGAACAGTCAATTACGTGGCGGTATTGGAGGAAAACTCAGGTAGGCTTCACCCTCCAGAGACTGTCTATATCTGTACCAATTTCCGAGGCAATCTAACCAAAAGTCCTGAGATACTTCAGTCTGAACCAAAGTGGCGGACTGACTAAGCAGCTAAAACTCTGGATTCTTCGTGCACATACATTAAAAGAACCTAAATTATTTAGAGAGGTGACCTCTTCACCTTTCAACCAAGGATTTAATTAGTAAATTAATTTGTACGGTTAAAATATTTTTTGAGACATAAAACTAAAAAATAAAAATCTGCAGCAGCCAAATAGGAGGGCAGGTATATTTGCTTGTATCTAGACTGCATGTACATTATTAAGTAAAAGCAGCTTTTAAAATCCTGATTAACTCTCACAGGTGGTGGAGCTGGTGAGTCAGACAGAGAACAAAAGGATGTAATATTTAAACTATTCAATACAGCAGCTCTATCAGACACTATAATGAGTCCTTGACAATGTGCTGAGGCAGCTCAATGAAGCTATTCACTGGCAGAGAAAGACTTAATAACTCTCCAAAATCTTCTTGGACTATTAAGACTGTCAAAGATTGCTAAAATGTCACATCAAGTGCTCTAGATGCTGACTGTCTGTGTCAGACTCTCTTCCTCGGTTTTGCACAGAATTTGTGTATCAAACATAGTGAATTAGACAACACAGTGTTGTAACAAGGATTACTCTGTGGAGTACTCGTGCTCCTACAAAACACAAACAAAGCTACCACAAAATTAAATTAGAGGACAAACATCTAGTTTATTTTTAACAGTAACCGCATATGAGAAATGTTTGTACATCCAGTGCACATGAATCCATCTCATTGCTGCTGGTTATTAAACTAAATGTAGCTACTGCTGGCTTTATTTCTCCGTGGATGCTACATTTACATTTACATACACACCTGTCTTGCAGTCATCACAGAAATCTGAAACTGAACTTACTTATTAAGACAAACAGCCTTTCGAACACAGTGTCTTTGTTCCGGCCTGGGGCGCTATAAGATGAATAAGTATACTAAGGAGATTAATGGTTACACAACAAGTTGGTGAAATTCCACCTCTTTCTTCCATAGGGACAAGTTGTTACACACAGCTTAGCCTACTGTGGAAATAACCTTTTCTCCTCACTGTTTCCACAGCCTGAGTCAGAAGTGTCAGGAGCTCGCTGTGAGGTATTGCCTGACAGCATAATTTCACCAATGAATAACAAGCTACTACTAGACGTGAGCTGGTTTACAGATTATTCTCTGTCCTTCTACGTTTCCCTTTGAGTTAGACTCTAGTAATCAGGTTTGGATTATGCTTAGTAATAACTAACAAAGGTCTGCAGTTTAAATGAGTAGAGGATCCATTAGTACACCCATCTTTCATTTAGTCATGCGAGTACACAGCCAGCCTTTCCTGCTTTCGTGTCATTTTCCCCCTTTATTTCCTGGCTGCTTATTTATTTATCTAATCTATGAGGACAAGGCGCTACCAGACCTACTTAATCTCCTGCAGTGTTGGGTGTCTCTGAACAGGTTCAGGCTTCTCCAGAGAGAGGGTGTGTCTGGATAACAACACTGCATAGCCCAGGTGGTGATTCATCCAAATGCTTCATTAACACACTCTGCTGTTGTGACACAAACACTGGCAGAGTAAAAGACAGTGCGCTGATGGAAGAGTGTTTTTAAAAAAAAGATTGACCTGGTTCTGCATTTCTAATCTTTTCCTGCTCCTTTTCCTAATTTTGAAGTATTTAATTGCCCACGTTACAGA
Source organism: Amphiprion ocellaris (assembly GCF_022539595.1). Classification (NCBI taxonomy): domain Eukaryota; kingdom Metazoa; phylum Chordata; class Actinopteri; family Pomacentridae; genus Amphiprion; species Amphiprion ocellaris. Next base: position 34,231,336 of record NC_072770.1, read on the forward strand.
ATCATTTTTATGCCTTGTTTTAAATGGATTTCTTTAAGATTTTTCCAAACAGGTCTTCCACTTATCTCCATAACAAAAGTGAAAACATGATCTTAATAGGCCACGGTGGAGGAACAACTCTCACATCGGCAGGGATCAAAGGTGAAATCTTTGAGTGCTTTACAGCACCTCTGTTGAAATACCACCACACGACTACCGGCTTTGTTTACATGGTGACATAATGGCGTTGACGTTGATCCCCTCTGAAATTTGTTGTCTCAGCTTTTAGTATCAGGGTGATTGCCCTACTGCTTCTTTTCCTCAAACCTTAAGGCCATAAAGGGCTGGATTACAAGTATAATGTCTACAAACACTTGACAGACCAATTTTTCAACTTATTATACTAGTTATACAGTATGTTGGATCACCGTTGTTATTAACCCTCTATTCTATATGGATTATTCTAATTTTTTTAAATGAAACCTCTGCTTCCAAGAGGACACTAGCAAACAAACACAAGTTCCGTTTTCTATGAATCGTGTTACGATGCATTTGAGGCAACGACACACCTTTACAGAGGGTTTCTGGGAGTATGTGGATGAAAAGATCCTCAACACACACAGGAGGAAATATCAGGTTACTGCACTGAAACAACGGTAACAACAGGTTACGCTGTGGAAGCGCAGCTTTGCTGTCATTTCTCACCTTTGTGTTCTCCATTCATGTTTGTGTGGGTGATAAGTGGACACCCTGTGAGTCGCCAACAAATCTACTCAGTTAAACTCACTTGAGGTGGGAGGGTTAAACTTCAACTAATAGGTCACTAGAAGGTTTCTTTCTTGTGAAACTAGGTGCAGATTTTTATCTGTTAAACATAAGCCTGATCAGTTTCTGACCATTTAAACTCGTCATGTTGAATCTGTTATAAAAAATACTTATGGACAATTTGCACAGTGCAAAATATGCACCATTGTTAAACATTAGAAACACTGCTGCTTTTTAGCCTGTGTGCGATTTCTGTTTAACAGGAGATATTCATAATCACTTTTTGTGTATATCTTAAAAGGTTATTTTTACAGTGAGATTAGAGAGGGAGTAATGACAAATCCTTAGTTGGAATAAAGAAAACACAGAGTTTGGTGAGTTCCATGTCCTCACCACTAGGTCATGGAGAAGTTTTTTCTTAATGTGAGAGTTTGATCTACATTATTATATTGTTTAGGAAATAGCTTAATGTTATATGTTGCTGTAACATCACAAAAGACTGATTAGTGTTAGTTACAACCTCTGAGGACTCATGTCCCAGTTTTTTATGATCAATGTACAGTAGCTTTCAGCCACAACTGGAATGTGGACCACGAGGACACTGGAATTTCTGATTAGGAGGCTGAACACCATTCAGATTAGGGATTCACTGTCCTGTATTGTGGAGATCTGTAAGGGAACTTGTATCTCTTACACATCTTGTTTCCTAGAAAGTGAAAGCACTTGTGTCATTTCATTCTCTGTTTGCCCAGTATTTTTACATCTAACAAGAGTTTGTGTATGGTTTATGCATGTAAGATAGTTTCTGACCTCTCATATCCCATATTAGTGCTGGTTAATAGGACCCAGATCACCTGTGTGCTATTATCACCAATCATAGTGTTTCTGAGTAGCGTTATATGATCTGTGCAAAATCAAGATAAGCCAGCTATGTTCCGTACAAAGTGTTCTCTCACAGCCAAGACATCCAAGTCATCTGTGACCTACTCTTCCGTATGGTCCATCTGTCCTGCTTTGCTTTTACCATTTCAGAAACTGTCTCACTCTTCTGTCAAAGTGACCTGCAGTCAGTCTGCTCTTTTCCTTCTTCTGTTGGAGTTTTTTGCTGTCATGCTGCCCACACTTTCTCTCTGCTGAATTAGCAAAGTTCTTCTTTCTTCCAAATCTTCTTCCTCCCTTCATCTGTAATCATATATACTCTCCTCCACCCCTCTCCTGCAGCTTACCTGCGAAATGTTTTGTTTACAAGATTAACAAAACCAACATGTGGCAAATACTGGCTGACACTGGCTAAAGTGGTCACTGATAATGTGAGTCCTGACAGTAACATAACTCAAATCTGATGTGAATTTTTACTCTCACCAGTACGTTCACATCTCTCTCAAATGGTAATAGAATGGGTGTAAATTATAAATTGTGTGCAGTCTTTTCAACAGGGGATCTACTCATTAAGACTAAAAAAAATAACAAACAAAAAGGATCTGTTGAGGCATACAGATTTTGAAGTTGGTCAGTGTCTGTTTTGTTGCTCATAACAGAACGATCAAGCATTTCAAATACATCACACCAAACAGGTCCTATTTCTGGTAATGGAAAATGATCGCTACTCCCATCGGCCCGTCGGAACTATGACAACATTCCTGACATGCTAACAATTAGCTGGTAGCAAACTGACCCCAGGGGCTTATCATTTATTGGCCAAGACAGTTCCCATGTGGGACAGGAGGCTCTGTACTACTTCCACTCAGGTCTGTGCCTGGATCACAGCCTCAATATGCTGCAGAACCAGATGGCAGGATACAGTTGGGATCGACTGATTATTGGCTTAGCTGATTATTGGACTGGATATTCAGCAGTTTTCTGATTATTGGCATTGGCAATTGGCATTCCCGATTGAATAGGTTCATTTAAAAATGTGCTACACTGGCACTTATGCAGCTGGCTCTTTCTATCTGCAGTCACCATCTCTCGAGCAACGTCCCATCATGTGTAATAGGCTATCAACACTGAAGGAAAAGTTCTCTTTTACATATGTAAAACAATCATTTACAATTTTGTGGTGGAGTCTGTGTATTCTAAATTCTGACATCAGGATTTTTTTTTCGTTTTTATTGTAAATTCCTATCAGCTCCAAATTTTGGTTACTAGTCTCCTTGATCACGAATAACTGGTATCAAAATTGGTTGATCCCCTATACACAGACTTTCATTACTATATACCACACTTCCTGTCCTCTTGAAATGAATTAATATTCTTAGACTAACTTTGAAAATCCATTTTAAATGTTAATATTTAGTGCGAAGATAAAAGCAGTAATGAGATGGTGATTATTACTCTTTGAAACATGTCTAGATGACCCCAACTAATATGCTAATAAACGCTCTAAATCTGCTGCGTCTTTAAAATGACAGTGCAAACTTTTGTTTTTAAATACTTGCACATACTAAATCATCTGGCTTCACTAAAAAGAACATTCAGTATGTCTGAAGCAAAATACTTTCTGTGCACTGTAAAGGTTAGCTTTTTCTCTGTGACAGGCATTGCAATCCTGTTTCATTTCATTCTGGGTAACTATGGCGAGTGCTATCAAAAAGAGAGGAATGTAAAGTATGTGTGGTCAGCATGGCTCTGAGAAAAGGTTCGCTCGCTAAGACAGCAGAGCTGGTATGGGACCAGCAAGCGTGACATTTACAGAGAGCGAATGTAGGACACGGATTCTTTAACAATTTCAATCTGTTTGGCAATGTTAAGAAAAAGCTGCTTTGACCAGGCGCCCCTCTAGTCATGTGAGCACCTACAAAAACCTGAACATCTGACTGTTTGACTCAGCTCACTGTTTATGAAATTTTGATGTACAGGAAAGAGCGAGGAGCTTTGTTTGAAGTGTGGAGGCTACAAACAAGGACTCACAACTTTTCATTCTTCTCCACCCTTCACTCAGCTTTATTCTATAAAACCAGACATCCATCTCAATGCCAAACATCTTGTTGACAGGTCAATTGCAACACCAGGTGGTAAAATCAGGGTTTCTGCAGAAATCAGCCAGTCAAATTTAATGCTTTTTAATACCACTTTAATGCTATACTGTAAAAATTTGAATGCCATGACCGTCAACTCAACAAATTACACAGGTTTGGTTTTTTGTAAAAGATGATTTTTATATGAAAACTGTCCCTACATTTCACTATTTCTGAATCCGGAAACCACCCCTGACCACCCACAGGCTGCAGTCATTCTCTGAAATCCACATTTTCTAGCCATTTTTGCTGGAATTTTGCATTTCAGCGCTTTCCCAGCTCTCCTCCACCTGGTCCAACCTGCTGGCCACTTTAAAAACATGCAGCTGTTGGCAATTGTACCCGACCGGTCAGAACAATTATCACAATGCTTCAGCATGTTTACATGGATGCACATATCTGATGAATCGCAGTCTATAATTATATATTATTATTGTTAAATATTTTTCTTGAAAACTGCTGAAAGAATTTTTAATGCTACCAAGAATCAAATTTAATGATTTTTAATGCCATTTAAGGCCTTAATTTTTGCAAAATCAACTTAATGACTATTAATGCTTTTTAATGCCCTGCAGAAACCCTGAAAATGTGTACCAGACATACATGTGACTACATACACAACCTTTCCAGACCAGTACAGGAGTTTGCGGTGACAAAATCACATTGCAAGGTAATGTGACATATCAAATTCAGGTGAAAAAAAAAAAATTGCTGTTTATGTCCACACATGAATGAAACAACAAACAGCTGGTCAAACTAAATCATTCTAATTACATCTTTTCTAACTTAACTGTGCATAGTTATTTTAGAAATGAGACAACTGTCCTTCCACATATGAAAAAACACCATGTTTTCCAGCCTGTCAGTCGCAAACACAACGATTTCTCACATGGATCAATGAAACATGATTTCTAGTATGTAGTGTGGAAGATAATCAAGAATAAACAGCTTACATTTTAGTCAAAGACATTTTCTGTATGTAGAGAAAAAACAAGAGTACGTTGTATTTAACCCCTTGGATTGCAACCGTGACCCCGTGACACTGGACCTTTAACCCTGTGACCATGACGGCCTCTTGTCCCTCTGGTCTTAATGGCTGCCTGCTGAACTGTGACACTAACAAAGGCCTGACAGTGACATAATGCCTGTGCGCTTGCATGTGTGCATGAGTCTGTGTGCAGCGGTAAACAGATAAGTAAGTAAAACCGCCCAAGGAAGTGTATGTAGGGGCACAGAAAGAGGAATGCAGGTCAAAGGGGCAACAGCAACAGATAGACTGATGGTCAAGGGGAATTATCGGGGAGCTGTCAACTAAGCATTGAAAGGACAACTATAGCGTCAGCTAAGGGTTGGACAGTTTCTGTTGAAAAGGCCTCTGTGACAGAACACAAAAACAGGACTAGGATATCCCAAAATGAATCAAAATACAGTGCTTACTTTATGTGTTAAAGTTTGACCCTACGGAAGATCAGTCGATACACACTAATCTTGCATTTATTGATGTTGCCATAACACAAAAAGGTTTTTTCACTTGTAAATAGAATTCCTTAATTTTAGGGGGAATTTATTTCAGTTCCTGTGTCCCAAAGAAGTCATGATGTCACATTCAGGCTATTCTCAGTTGTTCCAGCTTCTGTAACTCAGTGCCATCTGACATTTTATACTTTCTTCAATCTTTTGCCTAGTGATTTTGTAAAAAAAAATAAAAAAAAAATTAAAGCAATTCTAGCCTTTACTGTCCAAATTCTTAAAGAAATTTCCCTTTACTTCAACATTTGTTGGCAACTTAAACGACTACTTATTCTGTATAGGAAAAATATCACAATTAAAGAAAACTACAGCAGTTGAATAATGTTTTTACTACTTTCTAGTTGTAATTCTTGGTTTAGAAAACCAACTACCACATTCAGTAACCCTCCAACTGGCTCACTGCCTCACCTTTTCTGTTGAGTAGTGACATTTAGACCACAAAAACAAGAACTTGTTGAAGTGGTGTTTGTTCAAGGATGCTGCAAGTGTAAATACTGAATAAACAGCATTCGCTCATCAGCACTACCATGCTTATCTAAACCCATAAGCACACAGCATATTGTTGAGATAGTGTTTGTTCCAACAGTGGTTTTCTGTTCATAGATGTCAATGAGATTTTGAATGAGGTCTGGAACATATCCCTTAATAATACCTACCAGCACATTATCAGTTTGTGCTTTGTGTTTAATGGCTGTCAGGCCCTGATACTGCTTCCTCCCTTGTTTTTATTACAGTCTGACAGACTTTTGTTACCTCTATCGCAGCACAGGATTATATTTAATTACAATGCAACCTCAGTTGGACTTTATGTTTTGCCTGATTCTAACCACGTATCAGCAGCAACCAGACACAGCTCACCTACACCTGTTGTTATGCCTCGACCAAGAGCAGTGACGGGATTCCTAAAATCTCACACGCTATAAATGTCTTTTGTAATGAGAAATGAGAGATAAAACGGGTGCGAGGGAACAAGAACACAAGTATAACTATAAAATGTTACACTTGCGCTCAACATAGTCTGTACATTACTTTGGTCTAGTCATCCATGAAATCTTTAAAGCACTGATTGAAACTTTGCTGATAAACAAGATGATTCTACTGCAGTCTCTATGACCCACACACAATAACTGATAACCCAACAGTGCTAACAGTTATCTTAGTATCTCGTTTATATAAGGCAAGAGACACCGGCTAGGGAACTGATAGGAAAATCGGCAATAAAGTAATCATGGTGTCAGACACAATAGAGCATACAGTCTTCTATGAATACAGGTCATTTTTTGGATTTTTATTACATGAACACACACAACTGTGGTATGTGCCAGTATGCTCGACATTGTCCAGTTGTGTTTATGATGGATTTGTTTGCTGTAGCCTTGTGCCATAAACCTTTAGTCATAAACTAAGGCCAGGCGGTTATTCAAACACTCTGTGGACAGATTTACACTATCAGTCTACCTCATGAAGCTCATCCAGAGAACGGCAAGTGTTTGCAAAGCAGTAATCGAAGCAAAGGATCTCCATTGTGAAGAATCTAAAATATAAAACATGTTTTGATGTATTTACTACATAATTCCAAATATGTTCATTCATAGTTTTGACGCCTTCAGTGAGAATCTACAATGTAAATAGTCATGGAAAAAAAAAACATTAAATGAGAAGGTGTGTCCAAAATTTTGATTGCTAGCGAACATTTATAGTGCACCTTGTCTAATGATGCCTTTCTTAGAAAGAGACGTTATATTAGGTTGAATGGCATTGAAAGTAAGCCTTGACTGTTTGTTGAATATTTAGGTAGTGCTCATGATTTGTCGTGATGAAAGGTTTTGTGTTTCGTTAATCAGAGCTGGTTGACATTTTAGGGGACTTTGATACGCTGAAGATGGTTAGATGAGAACAGTGAAACTACTCTCATGTCTGTAGGATATGAAACTGCAACCAGGTGATAATTTGCTTGGCTTAGGGTGCTGGCTCTGTTCAACAGTTTAAAAAAATGTACCTACTGACACCTCTTGACCTCATGAATAACACCTTTTGCCAACCACTTGCTTCCTTTAGCTACTGTGAGTTTGTCAACCAACCACAACCTCCAGAAAATATCAGAGCATTCCTTTAATACCACTTCACAGATGTTAGGCTAAATGATATACAGACACACATTAATGCTGCATGTGTGCAATTTTTGACCATATAAAACGAGTCTCACACCAGCTTTATGATCCTGCAAAAAGATATCACTGGCTGCCAAAACTGAATCAAAGCCTGTCTGCTTTATAGTGTGACCAGCACGGTTACTAATACATACAAAAACACATTGTGTGTTAAAGTTTAAGCGCCTTAACTTGCACAAACGATGGGTTACACAAATGGAGTTACGCTGCTCATTATCTCTATGCTTCAACGACAATGCTGAGTTGTCTGTGTCATGTTACACAGGCTGCATCGAAAGAGTGTCAGAAATCTGGACAAGCTGGAGGGGAAATCTACTCATTGCTGAAGAAGCTCGACACACACCCAAAAACCAAACCCATCCCACCCAAGGGCACGACTCTTTGCTCAAATTACCTCCCACCTAGAATACCGTTTACGTCCGGATAGGTTTAGACAAAGTGCCGTGATGCAAGATCTTCTATTTCACTTTCAGCGTTGATCCAAGAATACACAAATGAGCGTCGACAAGCTCGGACTAGTCTTTGAAGCTCATTCGCTGAGAGGACTAACACACCACACTTTAAATGATTACAAATGTGCCGAGTCTGATTAACCAATCTAGAAGCGAGTTCCTATAAACTATAAACACACGACAACACTAAAGTCAAGCTTAACGTGCCCATTCGACAACATTTAGATGAAAGGGAGTAAAATCCAGCATAGTTCAGTTAAAATGTAATCCTGTGATGTTGCCAAATTGCTCGATCTTACCGATAACTTTTTAAAGCTGCATTCAGCTTCTATGCTCCGTATATTTGGAACAAACTCCCAGAAAACTGTAGATCAGCTGAAAGTCTCAGCACATTTAAGTCCAGTCTGAAGACCTACCTGTTCTCAGCTGCTTTTGACTAAGTTCTTCTAACAGTTATTTTAAATCTTATTTCATGACAAACTCTGCAGTGTAACTTTTAAAATGTCCTTGCTTCCCAACTTCTGTTTTTGATTCTTTTACTCTTGTGCATCCTTAAATTTTAATGACCTTTTTAATGATTTTATAAATGTTTTCTTTCTTTTTATAATTGTGTTTTCATCTGCTGTTTTAATGTCCTTGTGAAGCACTTTGAATCACCCTGTTGTTGAAATGTGCTATATAAATAAACTAACTTTAACTTTAAATGTGTCACATGCTTACAATGATTATTTATTTCTATTAAAACAAGATTAAGAGTTTACACAGCCATGCTAGCAGCTCTGTAAGTCTCTAGTCAGGTACAGTAGTGCTTTGAGCTGAATGCTAAGATCAGCATACTAACAGGTTTATAGTGACAATGCCAGCATGGGGGGGCTGCACAGTGGCGTAGTGGTTAGCACTTTCGCCTTGCAGCGAGAAGATCCCTGGTTCGCGTCCCGGCTTTCCCGGGATCTTTCTGCATGGAGTTTGCATGTTCTCCCTGTGCATGCGTGGGTTTTCTCCGGGTACTCCGGCTTCCTCCCACAGTCCAAAAATATGCTGAGGTTAATTGATCATTCTAAATTGCCCGTAGGTGTGAATGTGAGAGTGATTGTTTGTCTATATATATGTAGCCCTGCGACAGACTGGTGACCTGTCCAGGGTGTCCCCTGCCTTCACCCGAGTCAGCTGGGATAGGCTCCAGCCCCCCCCGCGACCCTAATGAGGATTAAGCGGTGTGTAGATAATGGATGGATGGATGCCAGCATGGGGTGATTAGCAGGAAAGGTTTCTCATGTTCACCACATTAGGTAAAAATGTTAGGAAGCTAGCAGTTGCTAATTAGCACTAAACACAACATTGAGATAAGGATGATTAAATTGTCAATATGTGTGGAGGCGTGCAGTTGAATCAGAAAGTATTGACAATACACACGCAATTACAGTAAAAATGAAAACTTTTTTTGTAATTTTATAGTAAAGAATCTCAACAGGATGTGAAGCCACCAACAGAAACAATTGGCAAAGTCATGCAATCCAAACCAACAGTACTATGGCTGGCTGTTGTTATATCAGAATGTTCTAGGTGTTTCTATTATTTTATCAACCCATCTATTACAATCTGGGTGAAAGAATAAAGTCAAGTCTAGGTGCCATTTTTGTATGGCACATTTAAAACAACAGACCAAAGAATCACTCAAGACAGTCAAGGTTCTGTTTAAATGGATGGTTTTCCCTAGAACCAACACTCACTAAGACTTAGGAAAAGACCGTCATTGCTGGAACAAACCATGGAAACTACAACAATGAAGGGGAGATTCTGTCAGTGTGTGTGTCTGGTTTTGCGTGTGTATTCTCTAAACAAATGAGCAGGATTTCAGTGCACTGAAGTAGAACAGAGGGCGCTGCACAGATCGCAGCCAACCACCTTCTCTTGGCATCAGTTCCCCTTTTGTTGTGGTTCCTGTCAAAAACAAAAGGTCCGTATTCCATCTCTTCAATGGGGCTCTAAACCGCTGGCTCTCATTCGGAATGACTGGCTTCTAACTAACATCCTGCATGGCTGAATTCACAATAAAAGTGAAGAAATGCTCAGAAAAATGTGTTAAATATGGTACATTCTAGAAAACACTGAGCTATAAACAAAAATATTTTGATCTGCCTTTGGACCTGGGCCTGTAGTGCAATCCAGACTGATTTCAAGTACAGGTTTGCTTCCAGGAAGGGTGGAGCACGCTGCGAGATCTTCCAAGTAGCCACCAAAATTGCTATGGAGGGGTGATGACAAGTATTAAGCATTTCCCCACATTCACCATTAAATATAAGGCACACTTTACTTCACTGCTTTTTTAGCAAGTGTGTAATTACTGTGTATCCAAGGTCAGGAGTATCTGACTTAAGACCTGTGATTAGTGCTGCATGCAGACTGTTCTCTAACCGGAAGCTGGATCACTGACAGCAAGGATCTGTCTTGCAGCAGAGTGTGCATATAGGCCTTTAGAAGCTGCAGTAAGCATCAAATTATATGCTTTTGCCATGATTTTCATTACAAGATCGGCAAAACAGCAGCTACAGGCTTAAAGGAATCATTGTAGCCAGTTTAACATCCTTAGTCATGAGTCAAATTATTCAACAGGCAAGGTGTCCTGGCAGGAAATGTGGCAGAAAGCATACTGACTCTCCACAACACTGTTGGAAAAATTATTATTGGACTGATAAAACTACAGCTTTTTAGGAAAAACACACAACACTATGTAAATGGCCTCCAAGCTAGCATGAAGATATCATTCCAAAGATGTGAAGGGATCATCATGGACAGCCCCCTGTCATTGAGAGAAAAGGAATTCCCAATATATTATAGAGAATAGTGTCATTGTGCCTGTCCGGCTGAAGCTCTGCAGAAGTTTGCTAATGCAGTAGAGTAACAGAGTAGAGTAGTAATAGTAGAGTAATGACCCTAAACCTACCAACCTGCCATAAGACAGCCTGAGACTTTGGCTGAGATGAAGCAGTCCAACTATGTCCAGGTCTGATCGGAGCAACCAGAAATGCTTGTTTGAGGTTATTTAAGGGTTGATTTGTGTTTAGCAATAGCAATGTGAATGTTTAACGGGTTTGTTCAACTTTTGCAAAAAAACAGTTTTGCTTGAACATAAACCTGCGAGGCAAAAAATGCAGATCTGTGGTTAAGATATTTCAGACTGTTCTAACTGTGGTCTGATTCCTTTTGGCTCTGTGAAAAACCTACGACTGCTCTCCACCCATTGCAAATATTGCATGTATTAAAATAATGTGTGCAAAGTACAGCATTGTCAAATTTACGAGGAGAAAAAACATACAAAAGGCTGAACAAAGTCCTCAGTAAAGGCTGACCTAATTGCAAGTTTTTATTTTAGAAAAGCATTCATATTTAGACAGCTTCAGTATCTGGGCTTGAGACAACAATTATTTAAATGGGCATGACTCTTTTACAGTTTAGAGGCAACTGGCATGACCTAAGCCAAATACATTATTTATGGAATGAAATTCCAAATTTCTTCTGAGATAGCATTTGTGTATTTATCCGAAAAAAAAATTCAACAGAGATTGGATATCTGCAGATGTAGGAGTGTGGTTTAAAAAACGGAACAATTTTTATTTTGAGGTCTAACTGTGATGAACTGTGGCCCCGTGAAGCCCCACAGGTCCCTGTGAGTTAAAGAGGCTGCTGTGAAGGCAGGATTGAGCCTCTCCCCGTTCTGTGGCAAGTGCTCCGGTGTCAGGTGCTGCACAGTCGTTACACAGGCTTGTCGTAAATGCAAACAAGTCGGCAGACGTTGCTGACTCAACCGCTTGTTGACCTGGTCGGCTGGAAAACTTGCAGCTCGTTTGGCAGACTAGCTGGTTGGTTAACTAGTTTAGCTTGCTGGCTGGCTCACTGGCTCGACTTTTTTTTTTTCTTTTTCGCTCTGCGCTATTGTGGAAACAGGTCGAGTGCATTGTCTTTGGACAAAGAGGCCATGCACAGCCCACAACAAAAAGTGACATCAGTGCAGAGGAAAAAAACAAAAACACTGCAGGGGAGCGAGGGAGCAGAGGAGGAGGGGACGAGAGCTCCCAGGCCATTCTACTCAGAAGTGCAAGGAAGCTGATATTCAGCTCATTTAAGCCGAAGCATTACGAGAACACGCTGGTGGCACGGGAGATGTTACAGCTGAAGTTCTTTCTCAATATTCCCAGTTCTCTTTAACTTCCAGTGATTTTTACTGCTTATTTATATTCCAAGTATTATGCAATTTCCAGACAGTGAACTCTAAATCAGGGTCTTGAAATAATCTGCCAGAGGATATGTTGCAGCTCTGTTTTCCCTCAGTGCCAAAATTGACATTATAGGTAATTTGCACACATTCCCATTTAAAATGCTTGTTTTTTGTTTTTTTTTAATGGAATTCCATTTATCACTTGGCTCCTTGTAAGAATTCAAGTCATAGTGTTATGATTAAGGAGCTTTAAATTCTTCCTCAAAATAAATAAATTCCCCAAAATTACTAAACCCTGCTCTGAGCTTTTTTCTCTCTACAACAGTGGATTGATTTCAAATGTCTCTCTGCCAGAGAGCAATTACTAAGCATAACAAACTAACAAATATACAAAGCTGCTGTCCAGAATACCAAAAATACCAAACTGAACTGCCTCCTCTGTGCAGTGCACATCAATTATCAGTGGTATCCACTGAATGTTAAGTGTCCTTGTAGGTTTCACTCAGCTCTGGGGCCTGCTGGCTGCACAGAGGCCTGCTGAGAAGGATTGGCCATTTCTCCTTAATCTCGGAAGGAATTTTTTTCAGCAACGCCAGAAGTCCTCAGACATGATTAGGAGAAGAGAAAGGAAAGGAGGACAGAAGAAGTCTAGACAGAAGAAGCAAGATAAATTAAGACAGAGGCAGGAAGAGTGAAGATAATGGACGGAGATCAACGAGACACAGACACAGAAAGTCAGAGACAAACAGTAAGACAGAGACAGAAACCCCACCCTGATTCCAATGAATGCAGGTTAACACAAGCAGGCAGCTGGGTAAAAAGCAGGAGTGATGGCGGTTAAGGGCGGTTGGTCTTATTTGAATGTGTATCTGCAAATGCCAGCGTGTACGGCACAAAGACGCCTATTGTATTTTGGCAGAAAACAAGGCCGCGGGTTATGACTGAACATAATGTTGCACTTCATCTATATGTAACACAAGGCTCATCATACAAAAGTTTGACCACAGTGCACCTTTCAACAGCAAACAAAAAGAGAGGGAGCAATAAAACGTGTCTAAACTCCACCTCTGCAGACGCAAAAAACACAAGAGGAACTGGGAGCCCGACAACACTTACTCTCCTCCTCGTTCGCATGAACAAATGATGCTGCTCTTGACAGAACATCCAGTGGCGTCTCCATGCTTGGATGCCTGCAGGACAGAATGGAGGACATAATGTCATAACTGTTATGCTTTTGTCTCTGTGTTCCATTTTATGCAACAGCTAAGTCAATATTTGATGGCTGCCAAGTTATTTAAGAGCTTCAAAACTGTTTCACTGTCTTGCAGGGATCTACAAAACAAGTCATTAATATTCCTATGAAGACCAAGTGGGATCAGAAATGAGACTATTGTAACTACTGCAACTGAATGAAATAGGTTCAAGATCAGACTTTTTACATTTAATACAGTTTGACTTCTCAGTCTTAGCGTTGTCTTAAAATATGCAGCTGTCTAAGACTTTGCCTTTGTACTGAAATACAGTCTTATCTATCAGCCTATCACAGACATATCAGTAGCAGTGTATATGTTGTTCAATATGCACTGACATTAGCTTTTTTTTTAACATCTGTTTATTTTCTTTGCAGAACATGATGCAGAGAAAAAGATTCATGGGGTAATTTAAAAAATGGTGTCATCATTTAGTTTGTCCTGAAGAGCAAAGGCCACTTCATTGTTTATGACATTTTCGGCACTGTCTGCAGCACATGTAACAGAGTACGTATCACAGCCGAGCAGACAGTGTCAACTGGTTGTAAAATAGATCGCTGGAAAGGTAATAAACAATGACCCTAGACAGAAAAAAACAAGTGCAAAAGACTAAACATGAAGCCAAACATTCAAAGTGAACTTTTACGACCTGCTTTCTCTCAGTACTCGACACTGGAACAATTCAGTCGTCACTCAACAAGTTACAAGGTTTGACACCCTGCACCAATAAAAGCCTTTCGGCATCTTTTACTTCATATAGTTACCTTCCAGAAATGGATTTGATAAAAAAACACATGACTCTCTATATACTCAAATATTATGTTTTCTGTAGATTACTACCCCAACACTATATAAAGTAGGGCTGGACCAAAAAAATAATAATAATAACAAAAATAATGTGGTTCTTTGACAGAGAGGAGTGATTTTTTGATTTGATTTGATTTGATTGATTGAAGGACTGATTATGTGACTGAACTTATACAAGAGGTAGGTCTGATGGAAAACCTCCCAGCATGCACTGGGGCAATAGATTCATGAACATAACTCATATGTTTTTATGTGCGTTGTTGTATTTTACCGCCGATACTTTTGTTCTACATTTTACTGCACAATGTTTCCACTCTTTCCAGACTCTCATCACTGAAATATTACCAGTGAATATGTTTCAACCAGGAGTGATGCTGGTGCGTGACTAGCCAGGTTTTCCCTAGTAAACATGCAGGAGACCCTTCAGACATAAGCATATGTTTGTTTTGCAAGGGAAACATTCCTGAAATATCACAAATGAATAAACAAGTTTCCACATAGTGGCTTCTGCAGGCAACCATTTAATAAGATTTAATGTTCAGATGACAGATTAAATGCCATATGCTCTGGCACCTCTGATCGTACAACAGACAGTCTCTCAGTTGAGGTTAATGTCTTTTGGCCCACAGCATCTGAAGATTGATGTTTTATAGCAGACATTTATTTATGTGACACTTTATCATGTATATGTGATTAAACTGTGTGTAATTACATTCAAGGCTGTAATAATGTCTAAATAACTTGCATGCTCCAATCAAAAATCTGAATTATATCAACATTATTTAATTTCATCCCTAAGATATGAGCTCACAGCTTTAAATGTCAATGATTTGTTGCTCCAAGTGGATTTTAAAACAACTCTGTAGAAGCAAAACAAATCCAGATTCATGTCATATCGTCAGTATTCTGGTCTGGATAATTTTATGTGTGCACAAAGAGTTCAACCAACGTACAGTGTAAGCCGGGGAAAACAAAAGTAACCAAACGAGGAAAAGGCTGTGGTGTATTTCGAAAAGATTCTTGCTGTCCATTAATAGTTGTCATATTTTTCAATCTGAGTAGTAAATAGCTTACACTTGAATGCCTCATCAATCTAATCCAGCAGTATAATATGACAAACAGGTGCTCGTTCAAGTACTTTTATTATCTGAAGTAGGCTTAACTTATAATACTTCTGTAACTAAAGCTTAGAGTGCAAAACTTGTAATTCCATTGCAATGTTTTCACATTTTTCCTTATTTAAATATACGTGCAAACACTGCCCTGTCGTATCACTGTTATTGGACCTACAGTTTGTGATATTTTGTGACCTTTATGTTGGGATTTTCAGGATTATTCTCCCACAATGTTGAGCCTTTCGGCTTGCTGAGCTATGAAAGGTATTTGTGGATAAAAAAAAAGTCTCCAGCGCGCCTCTCTTCCCTCTTTCTGCATTCCTAAGATACCTTTCCCTCGTTTCTTGGGGGAAAAAAACGTTTTGAGCAGCAATATTACTGACAACTAGTCGCGCAACTTCACACTACACTGCGATTATTCCAGGATTATTGTTGCGTTGGCGCGTCACGCAGTGGTGCGCGTAAAGAACCAAAACTGGTGAGGGAACAAATGAAAGCGATTGCGTTCGTAGCAAGTGCGTCCACTTTTATTCCCACCAGAAGCATTATTTATAACCGTCTGACTCAGTGCTTCCTTAAAACGCAGCCGATCCAGGAAGGATTACGGCAAAAACAAGTGATCCTGCACTGAACTGAAACTGGCGCTGAGGTGGAAACGCACCGCAGTTTGATTTGTGAAACTTCTAATTTTCTCCACATTTAAAAGTGACAACAGAGAAACAAGTGGAGTCTGTGGAGCAGAGCATGTGGCTGGAGGCGGGGGGGTTTCTTGACATGAGAAAGTTTGGGAACCCGCCAGTCCTGCTTCATATCGTGAATGAAATTTCACATTCGTGTAAAGAAGGCGGATACTTATTCCAGCGCCTGTTTTCCACCATACAGTTTTCATTTACAAGTTGAACATTTCAGAAAATAGCAACGAATTTGTTCTGTAACTCTCAAATAAAAATAACAAAAAAAAGCTAACCCGAGAGAAAACCCGAAACAATGTCACAACTTCATGTTTTGCTGCGCTTACCTCCTTCAAGCGCCACTTTGGTATCTTCCAGTATAACGTCCACACACGGAGGGGAAAAAAAAATAATTACAACAAAATATATATTTCCAGAGAGATACAAGTAGAAAAACCGAGCGGCCCCTGTACGAGGAGAGACAATAGTAGCAGAGCTGTCGGGACAAACTTGGTTGTAAACGAGGAAGAAGGGGAGGAGGAGTAGGGAGCAGGAGGAGGGAGCAAGGAATGCCTGGAATGATGGAATTAAGTTCCTAGCAGGTGGTGAAAGTGAAGCACGCTGATTGGCGGAGCTGTGGAGCAGTGATATCAGCATACATTATGATAATGGCGCATTGCATCACATCCTCAGAAGGTTAGGCTGCTGTCACTGTGTGCAGGGACTGAGCTCAGCGTGGGACCGAGGAGGTCTCCGTCCTTTAACGGCAGCAGTAAAGTGCCTTTCAGCAAGGCAGTTAACCTTCCGCTGAGCAGCAGGCAGGGCTGGAACAAGGAGGTAGACTTTTACTGGCACAGTGAAAGAGCGCTGTCTAATGCGAAAATACACTGTGACCAATGTTCCCTCTAATTTTTCCTGAGTGTGAGCAAAGACACAAACTCCCTGAGCGTCCCTTGGACCACTGTGAGCAACATCAGACATGTTCACTGTGGTCACACCAGCATCACATCCATTCAAGTTACATGGTTCATTAAAAGAATCAAATTACAGCATTTACATTTCTGTTAAAACACTTTGTCAACAGGAGCCAGTTGAAGGCTGCAGTGATTTTAGTGACACTACAATGTATAAGAGTGAAGTTATTGAATATTTGTCTCTCTTTACTGTTGCAGTGGTTTTGCAAATTGCAGACGGACCCTGTTCACTCCATAGACACCAATGTTATTCCTGTAGCTTGAAAGACAGCTACTTTTGATAAAACTGGGCTTGTAGCACATTGTCTGCCTTGCAACAATGGGAAAGAAGCACCGTTTATGTTTTGACAACCTATATCTAATGAGTTATTGATGCTGGAAGTCTGAATCTGTGAATATCTTTCCAACTTTACTGAACTTGGGGCCACTACCACCTAAGGAGTGATATATTTAATTTTGAAAAAAGCATTTAGCCATACTTAAAGCTTCAAGTGCTTTATTAACATGGAACTAAAAATTTTGTATTGTTTTATTATCACAGGTTCTGTCTGAAAAGAGGTGGCATCATTTTAAACTGTGAAATCAAACTAACAAAATGTAATGACCAACCAGTGAGCAATACTGGATTCTGCAAAAACATAAACAACTTTTTTAAAAATCTAAATCTTATCTTAACACAGTTAATGTATTAACTTATTTTTGTGTGTATGCATGTATTTATTGATTTATTTAGTACTGTTAACATATCAGAGTTCTGAGTGAATTTTTCTTAAGATAGGCAAAGGCCATTTATTGATTACATATAGGCTCTTAAATGTTTATTAAAAACTGAAAAGCATTAAAAAAACAACTTAGGCATTTATTGAGTCACTAAAATACTGTAGAGTACAGACCACATCAGCATGATTATAAGCATCCTCTGGTAAATTAACAACCAGATACTGATGTCTCTCACCATATGGACTTCAGGAGATGATTAGATGATGATAAACTGTGACCTACTGGTTGGGTTCTCTCTGTTCTCATGTTTCTTACATGTTTGTCCCCTGACAGCCGGGTCCTAATGTTTTTTGAGCAACACACCATAGTATGACGTTTTTACAATGATGGTTCTACTATGGAACCAGTTTGACATGTTCAGGTGTTCTTTGTGTGAAAACTCAGAGATTTCAGGGATCAGAAGGTGGTTTTCAACTTTCTTTATTAACTTTCTGCTTCAACTTTAAATTAAATTTCCTTCACTAACCCAGCCCTCTGGACTTCCAGTAAGCTGTGTTCCTATTGGCTGTCCGGGTGGCTGATTGGTGTTATCAGGAACACCTGAGCAGCTCAGTGTCTTCCTGCTTTATCTAGCTGCAGACAAACATTTCCTCTGCTTCTCTTCACCTAGGTTTGGCTCCTTTGCTTTAGTTTGTTCTTTAGGTGTTGGCTTGCAGCTTCCAGCAGTAAAATCGTCTTTAATGTGTTTCTTGGTGTGTTTTAGGGCTTTGTACTGGATAGTTTTTGGTACATGTGGTTTTTAGCCACAGTTAGCACATGGTGCTAATGTCTGCAGTGATTAGTGGATTTAGTGCAGCTGAGTTGTGTCTTTATCTTGGCTGTAGTGAGTCTTTAGAGGTTTTTGGTCAGACACACACACGTTGGTTGTCCAGAAGGTAAGAGTTCCTGTCCTGATTCTCTGTTTAAAGAGGTTCTCTGGTAGGCTGCAGGAGACTTTAGCGTCTGGGTTGTGCTAGTTTGGTTTTTGTATGGTTTCATTTGGACGACTATCTTGAGGCCCCTCCATGTGGTTTAGTGAGGTTTTCTGTAACAGTTCTACAAAGCAACCTGCAGCAGAAGGTATTTTGAGAGTTTTTAGGAAGTTCTGGAGACCAGACTTTAGAGCAGCAGAAACATTTGTCAGCAATTTGAGCAGGAGAAGGTGAGCTTCAGAGTAGAAATGAGAAGGAAACATTCTTGACCCGTGTGGTGAGGTCCTGTACCAAGAGTTTGAGCAGGTTGTGAAGAGTCTGTAGTTCTTTGGTCTGAAAGCACAAGAAGAGTCGACTCATTAAAGGAGAAAACAGGAGATATTGTTGCTTCTTCTGTCGCTCTGCAGTTTCCTTAGACTGAATATCAAGTTTATATTTTAAATGATTTACCATGTGAGCCCAAGAAGACTTCAATAAACTCCCTCCATCCCCTGGACACAACATAATTTATTACCATGTTAAATCTTTTTTTTTTTTTTTTTATAAATATGTTTTTGAGTTTTAATTATAGTTTTAGCGTAGTTTTTTCTCTTTGCTTATTTAGTTTTGTCATCTGTGTGAAAGGTGCTAAACAAATAAAGCTGAATTGATAAACTGAATAACTGACTAACTCATGATTGTGACAACAGAAGTATTTTCGTTTTGATTTAAGGGTCTGTTTCATTTTTAAGGTTGGGGTTAAAATCTTCACAGAAAAAAAAGATTAAAGAAATAAACTACAGTAAAAAAGCAATCAAATCAAAGGAAAAAAAACATTTAATATAATAAAACTTTTAAAAAGAAAATTAAACCATGAATACAATTAAATTATATTAGACAAAATATTTAATTAGATAATTAAACAGAAGATACAGATAATGAAACATTTAAAAAAATACAATTGAACAAGAATATTACACATTTAGAAAAATACAAAACATTTAATTAGATTATCAAACCTTTAAAAGTCAAAACATTTAATTAAAAAATTAAATGTTTAATTAGAAAATTAAATCTTAAGGACAATACCTTAACCTTACAAAACCTTAAAGATTTAATTGAAAAATTAAACATTGGGAAAGAAAAGGAAATTTATCAAACAAGCCGATAAAACATTTGAAAAAACAACAATTAAACATTAAAAAGACAAAACATTTCGAAATCAGATCAGACATTAGAACAGAGTAAAAGGTGAGAAAAGAGCAAAACTAAACATTTAAGAAGAATCAAACTAAAGATAAAACCTTTGAAAGGGCACCAGTTAAACTTTAGAAGATCAAATTAAACAGAAGAAACAATAAAACGATCAAAAAGAGCAAAAACAGATAAAGGCCTTTAAGTGTTTTCTAGTCTGAAATGAAAACATCAAGTTCTTTCTTCAAACATTTCCTCTTTCTATGTTCTTGGTTTGATTGTGGACAGATTTACTAAGAACTCATTTCAGAAAACTGCTTTCCAGATAAAGTCTACTGGAGGTTGAAGGCATCGATCAAACTAATGTTACCTTCTGATCTCCACAAACTTTATTGTTCAGTGAAGAGAATCAAAGTTTGTTCAGGATTTCTAAAAAACCCACAGGTGAAGGTCTGAGAAGAACTCAGATGGATGGTCTAAATGTGAAATCAAGACTCATGGTCACAAGTTTTAAGGCTTCTGTTAACCAGAAACTTCAAACTAACAGAGAAGTATTGAGAAACTTTTAAAACTTCAGTCCTCAGACTGTCTGAAGGTTCAAACTAACAGAGAAGTAGTGAGAAACTTAGAAGATATCGGTCTTTGGACTGTCTGAAAGGTAAATCTGACAGAGAACTACTCTGGGACTTAGAAAATTTCAGCCCTCAGACTGTCTGAAGGTTCAAACTAACACAGAACTACTGTGGGACTTAGAAAATTTCAGCCCTCAGACTGTGTGAAAGCTCAGGTCCTGAGGACTCGGGAGGTGTGGAGGCTTTGGAAAGTCTTGGAACTGAGGGTTCCACCCTCCAGCACAAAGGCTGAAGTCCAACCTCCTGAGAAAAACGGTCGAGTCGAGACTCGAGTTAAAAAAAAACTCGAAAATGACAAAAAATAGATGATAAATGCGCAAAAAAAAGAAGAATTTGTATCTGAGCGAGTAGCTCAGGGGAAAAGGAGACAGACTAGTGACTGGAAGGTCGCAGGTTCAAGACCCGCCACCGGCCTTTTTCATTCTTTGTCTTTGTCAGTATTTTGAGAAAATTTAAGAAGTGTCTGGTCTTGAACCAGCGACCTGCAGCTCCATAGGCAAATCCTTAACTCACTGAGCTACAGATCAGATACAAAGAAATAATTTCGTCGTCCCTTTGGCATCGTAGTTCCTGGAGTGACCACATGGGTGGAGCCAGGGCGGAGTCTGGGTGGAGTCTGGGCGGAGAGTAGGTGGGGAGGTGGGTGGCGGCCTCCCCCCTCTACTCCCCCACCTCCCCGCACCACCCACCACACCTTCCCCCGCCCGACGAGTTCTTCGAGTTTCGACGAGTTCTTCGAGTCTCCACGGGTTTTCCCGAGTTTCTGGAGTTTCCACCAGGTCGGAGGCAGAACAAGTTGTCATGAAGAGGTGTTGAAGTCGGCCAGGATGGTTTGACTTTTTACAGCGACGAGAAGGAAGACCACTAGAAGAGCAGGTCTTTAACCACCATCCATAAAATGCATGGAGTCGCTCCAGAGAAATGAAGGGAGGTCAACTTTTATCAACCTCCATCCAGATGTTCAACTTCATATCTTTACTTTGACATTTTTAGCACCACAAACATTTAGTATCACACTTTATCATTTATTAGGACTTTAATGGAATCCACCAGCAGATTTAGTTTTTGTTGAGAGACTTTATTCTTGTCGTCGTGGGACTGCAGTATTTAAAACTGTTCCTTCTATTTGACCTCATGTTTATTAGTTTTAGTGGAGAAAGTTTGAATTGTCAATTAGTCTCTTAAAAACTAAATAATAAATTGGATTAGTCAAGAGGTTTAAATTTCTTACTTTGTCATATTTTAAATATGACGAAAAAATATAAAAATAAAGCATCTTGAAACAATTTGACATGTAATTGGCGTTATATAAATAAAATTGAATTAAAATTGTATGTATCTTGTAATGCTGGAGTAATTCAGCCATATATGTTGGAAAACACATTTTCTTTGTCCATTAATCTGTCGTTTTCTCCAGTAATTCATTTCTTGTTTTGGTTTATAAAATGTCAAGCCCAAATATATTCAGTTTACGGTCATAAAAAACAAAAAAGATTTACATTCATGATGCAGGAATCAGGCAGTTTTTCACTTTTTATCTTAGTTTAGTCAGAAAGATAGTTGATAAAGTGTGAATTGTTGCAGCTTGTGAGCCGTAGAAGGTTTTAATCTTTGGGGCCGAGTGTTAAAAAACATTTAGAAACCAACATCAACAAAGCACTCAACAAAGATTTGAACATCATTAAAGGGAAATCCAACTTTTGCATGACAATGTCTAATTAAAGGACATTTATTTCCAACGTAAATGTGTGATATTCATCCTCTGGAGCTTTCTCTTCACATCGTCTTCCACCTGGACTGGTTTGGTCGGGAGCATGTGCAACAAACATTTGAAAAACTGCACTTTAACATCAATGAATCACACTGAAGTTTAATCTCTACATAAATGAGACTGAGTCTGGATGTGCTGCTCTGTCATTAACTCTTAAGTTTAGGGAAAGTTCAAACAAAAGAGGTTCAGATAAAACTTGAGAATGAGCTTATTTTGAACAAACATCTCTGACTTTCTGAGCTTCACCACCTCTAGCAAGATATTTTAACAACAAGCAACTCGAGATCCAGAAGTTGCAGAGAGTTAGCTTTAGCTGAGCCAAAGAACATAT
This sequence comes from Amphiprion ocellaris, assembly GCF_022539595.1. Taxonomy (NCBI): domain Eukaryota; kingdom Metazoa; phylum Chordata; class Actinopteri; family Pomacentridae; genus Amphiprion; species Amphiprion ocellaris. The sequence continues at coordinate 34,253,881 of NC_072770.1, forward strand.
GGGACGCTAACCTAGCAAACATTTCAGACTTTTCTCTGTGAATTCTGAGAAATAATTTACTATTTAATGACAGAGCTACACATCTTAACTCAGTCTCATTAAAACAGACTCTAATTCAGTGTCATCCATCCATATTAAAGTGCAGTTACCCAAAATGTTTGTTGCATGAGCTCCAACAAAACCTGTCCAGGTAGAAGGCTACTTTGACAAAAAGGAAGTGGAAGATTCCAAGCAGATTTACAGAAGGGGGAACCGGACTGTACTAAGTGTGGTCGAGTATAAAGGGGTTTTCTGTGGGTTTTTAAGGCTGATAATGATTATTAGTGAGACATTTGGAGGAGATATTCATCTGAAGTAAATGAAAGTATTTAAAATCTTGGAGTTAAACTTAGAAGAACACAAACGCTAACAGAAAACTTTGTTGATACGTTTTTGTTTTGTTTACAGATGTTAAGTTAAAGGAGTTTTATTTGTGATGTATAACCAATCAAATCACTCCAGAAGACAGAGCGACCACAGGTAGATAAAGGTTCAGAGCCAAAGTAGCGCCATTTTTAAATGTATTTATTACCGTAAATCAGTAAAAAATAAAATACTGATAATCAGTAAATCAGTCAGTCCACAATTACTACAATTCTACAATGTATGTCTCTTTGCTTTGACTTGTTATTTGTACAATATACGATGTATATGATGGTGTTTTTTCATACCAAAGGCTCTACTATGATGTTTTCTAAGAGACATACGATGCTTCTCTGTTTATTCTGGCCATGGGCTGCTGCACTCCTCCTCTGTTGTTTTCTGGATTGTACTCAGCTGCATGCCTTCGTCCACCAGGCCTCCGTTGACTCATCCCGCCTGCCGTTTCTGGAGCTGAAGCTGGATTGGAACAGACCAAAGTACAGTCCAATCACGATGCCAGCTGCCTCTCAAAAGGTTCCTTCATCTGGCAGGTGGCGGCACTTCTTCTGAGGGGAAGCTGAGCTGGCCCGGCAGAACTTTGGAGATGTGTTCCAGTGGTTGGTGGATGTGTGGGGAGATAGAGAGGGACCTTTGAATTGTTCAGAAAGGAAAACAGAGAACCCATTGGTGGTTTTAGTTTAGGGTGCTACTGCAGTGTGTTTTTGGGTTTTAAGAGGTGAACAGGAAGAGTTTTTTTTCCTATTGATTATCTTTTACTTTGTTCCTGGTTGGAATGCTCATCAATGTCAACATGAAGTTCACTTTTAGTTCTGTTTATTTATTTTTATTTTACTAACACCCATTTGCTTTTAACCCCCTCACATGTTGTGTTGTTGTAAACTTCCTCTTCCAAATAAATACTCGTCTAACCCTCTGGAAACCAGCGTTTGGACTGTTTTTGTGTTGCTCCTCACCTACTGACAGCTGTGGACTAAAGGCTATACTGTGACGTGTTTAGAGCGACATGCTATACTATGATGTTTGTTGGGCGACACTCTATACTATAGGCTTTTTAAATTGACATATCACTGTGACGTTTTTTTTTTGTTTTTTTAGCAACATATAAGAATTCGAACAGTTTTAAAAGTTACTATACTTTTACTTGTGCAATGAAATTATTATTCTATGGCATTTTTTAGATGACATATTATACTCTGATGTTTTCTTGAATTACATACTATTTTGACAATATACTGCACTATGACATTTTTTGAACCACATATCATACATGACAATTTTAGGCAACATCCTATCATTTTGCACTTTTTGAACCACATAATAATCTATGTTTTTTTTTTCTTGCCAACATGCTGTACTATGAACTACAGGCCATACTATGTTATTCTTGAGTAAAGCATACTATACTTGGACATTTTCTGAACTACATCCTATACTATGGTGTTATACACAGAGTGCTTTGGTTACATGTTGATTTATAATCTGGATTTTTTTCTGTTTTGTTTTTTGACGGGATTACCACAGACCTGACTGTGAACACCGTCGACACCCACCTGAGGGAGACGCTGCCTAAGATCTCAAGGCTGCTTGGTCGTGGTCTTTCTGGCACGTACTCTTCCAAGATGAGCCGGGAAGTTTAACACTGATGGAATGACACCAGGTCTAAGCCGACAAACTTCCAATTCCTCCTCAACCCATAGTCTCTGGGAAACCTACATGGAGTAAGAAAAGTAGACAGAGAAGTAATTAAGTCTGTACACAACATATTAAAAAGAAATCATGCTAATAAATTAAGTACAAAGAACCGAATTCGCCAATATACTGGAGACCAGAGCTATTTAATTTGATAAGTATAACCTTGTTTAGTAACATTTCAATTTTTTGAGAGCAGTGCTAAAGAACTGCCTGTAATCCCAATCATAAAATGGGTTTTATAGGATGAACATAGATGGTAATCTGGATTAGGGCTGGGCGATATGGCCTAAAAAAAAAATCTCAGATTTTTTCACAAAAAATCCCGATTCACGATTTATCCAATTTTTTTTTTTTACCCCCTACCTATTCTCAGCACCCTGGAGTCCAGTCTACTCTATGCAAATAAGCTGCAGCCCTCTCCAGGTAAACACACCGGATTGCAGCTGGAAATGTGCCGCATGTGGCATGCTGGTCCGGTTGCGGTGCGTTTCCCGCTGGGAAATGGTGGGGGGGGCGCACTCTGAACTACGGGAGCCCAGCGGGAAGGCGTTGGTGGCGGATGTTGATGAGAAAATCGATTTTCATTAAAACAAATCGACATTAAGTACAAACTCGAATTAATCGATAAAATCGATTCATCGCCCAGCCCTAATCTGGATATAAATGAGTTAGGCTTTATAACTACTATTGGTAGTATTGGTGGTAGTAATAGCAATGCGACTACTACTAGTAGTAGTACATTACTGCTGCTGATACTGGCACTGCTACTACAACTTGTAATACTATTACAAATGCTGATACTACTTCTATGACTCTAACAGCTGTTTATACTACTACTGCTGCTTGTACTTTTACTATTACTACTACTGCTTGTACAACTATACTACAGCTACTATTAATCGTCTGGTATTTGGTTGTCAAGCTGCTAGCTCGCCTTAGCGTTTTGCTAGTGGCTAACTTGTTAGCTCTCATAGACTGGAAGCTCTCAACAAGATTTCATAATGAAAAAAGAGCCAAAAACTATTCTTACCTATGAAAAGTCATTCCAAGTTTCCTTGTCTCAATCGTACTACGCAGTGTGTAATTGTATGCAGCACAGTGAGCCGGCATACTTGTTGTTTCCGTTTTCACGCCGTCTACATCAACGGAATGCACTGAAACTTTTCCCCCACTAGCTTAGCCTCGCTGTAGCACGCAGCTCAAAGGGGCGTGTCCTATCTACTCATTCATATCTATGAGAGCAACGGTGGCTGCACATAAGGACGCCTGACGTTGATTAGCTGCGTAAATACCATTATATACAGTCTATGGTAAATACGTATGTGAATCGCATCATTGGCTGCAGCAGCCAGTCACCGGTCACTCACTGACTCACATTGAAAAATAGCACAGAATGAATTGTTACGTGTTTATTTTATTTACAATTTAGGTTGGATTCTTTTTTTTTTGCGCGCAGCGCAAATTTTCTGTGCGCGGACCGTTAGCAGTGCGCAATTGCGCACGCGCGCAGCTTAGAGGGAACAGTGACTGTGACTCATTGTTGCCTATTGCTAATACCGTGAGCAGGATTTTACTGTTGTAGCTGCTCAAGCTGGTTAAAGTTTGACCTACTTTACATGGTGAATAATCTATTGAATACGGTGTAAAAGCTAAATCAATTTATACATGATTAAATCATTATAGAGATAATTAAAAGGGCATTAGTCACTTAACAAAAGCATCTGGATAAAACCATAAAAAAATTAGATTTTTTAGTTTTCCCTTTTTTTGCCCTTCACTCTTAATTTAATTTTCATCTGAGAAGCTTACAGGGAAAAATATATCTTTGGTGAAACTGCAAACAGTCATCACACGACGAAGGGCCCAAACAAGACACTAGGTTTTTGTAAGTGGTCTTCACTGTAGGAATGTAACTAATAACATTTTCTCAATTACTGTACATAAGTGCAATTTAGAGGTACTTGTACTTTAGTATTTCCATTAAAACCCACTTTGTACATCAACTCCACTGCATTTCAGAATGAAATATTCAGGAGTGGAATGCGGCCAAGTATGTTTACTCAGGTATTGTATTGGAGTACAAATTTGAGAGAAATATTGTACTATTAACTTCACTACACGAATCCAATAACTTTACAAATTATTAGTTTTGTACACAAAACATTTAGAGAAAATGTGATTATAATAAATTAAACTACCCAATAGATCATACAAGTACAGTTGAAACTATTAATCGATTAATCATTTGAGATTGAGATTATTCGTTGGAGCTCTAGATTTTTTTTTTTTTATACAATCATTCAATTAATGGACGAAATAAAAAACAAATGAACCCATAACGATGTGAAATAGTGCAAAACGAGCCCCGCTTCAACAGTAAAATCCTTCTTTCACATTAATGCATGAGTAAATTAATAACTTCACATATAATAATATAACAGTGACAGGAGGACATTTGTTCTGCATTGAACACTTTTACTTTAAATGCATGGTCTTAAGCAAAATTCTGAAATAATGCTTTCATGCTTTTACTTAAGTAACATTTCCAGTGAACTCTTACTTATGAGTACTTCAACAGTGTGGTAGAAACCTGCTTTTAGATGATTCATGTGTCCTTAACTGAATTATGACTCACGATGCAGTGAATAAAGTAGTGACAGTATCAGGCAGTTACTGGACCTAGTCTTTTTACTGTGACTGTACTACCAACTACTATGATGGAACAAAGGACCTTAATGAACTTTGATGCTTTTCATTTTTGTCTTACAGATGTTCTAATGGGTGTTTTTGATTATAAATGGGAAGATAACAAGCAAAGACTTATCTTTTAATGTTGAAATGGACAAGTTTTACACCCATTAATGAAAATGTAGACTCTCCATGCTTGAAAGAAATAATATGGGTATTTATGATACAACATGTTCTCCAGAAACATTAAAAAAGTGTTTTTATCAATATTATTTCTTGTTGATATGGTACTTGTTTGTTGTCTGAATCCTATATTTAGTTATATAAAATATTCAATTACAATGACTTGCAAAAAGGCTGAAAAAGTCTAACAAATAACCTAATTGACATCTTAGGTTTAGTTAGCTGTACCTTTGAGCAAATTCAGCCATAATTAATGTCATCAACTATACTTTTCTGCTCTAGCATGTCAAAATCCCAACAGTAAAAATGTCCTGTAATACATTTTAGTAAAAACATACTCTTGTCAAGTAAAATCACTATAATAAGAGCAATGTAGTGTATATTTCTAATATACATTTCACTTAAGTGTGTCACAGTGATGTTTACTCCTCATTATTTTCCTTCAGTGTGCCGTAATATACTGTATTTTGCCAGCTAAACATAAAAAAAACTACAGTACTCTGACTACAGAACAATAGAAACAGATGAAAGAAGAGAATTATATCTGAGAATAAATCACTTTGGATGTTTTTGGAGAACAATTTACAAAATAATTTAAAACAAAACCATGCTACTGAGGCCAAAGTAACTGATGGTGTGTTAATAAAAATTTACTTAACCCATTTTTTAGCACTGAATTCAACAGCCAGTCAGTGCATCTTCTCATCAAAGAACTGCAGTATGATCAGCTCATAGTAACAAGGTGAACCAAAATGAGCTGAAGTGAAATAACACCGAAAAAACATGAAGAGGAAGACAAAAGTACGTAGATCTTTGGCAAGGCGAGTAGAGGAATAAGAAATGTTTGTATTTGAGCGTAATTCCACACAGAAATACTATTCTCCATTTCATGCATCTTAGTTGTCCACCATCCGTCACCGAGCAGCACCGTTCACAGAGAAATGTGCACATATGTAACACTCACATGACTCAAAAGATGGCATCCTAGCACATGAAACCAAATTCACTTCTTCATTAAACGTGAGTCCATTCAACAGTCCCTCATGAGTCATTGTAGTCATCATTCAGAAAGGCCCAGATCTGTAGTCACAGTAAATGTCAGCCGTTATTCAGTCCAACTCAGGAAATGTCACCTTTTATTCTATGACTTCTATTAATGTAGAGAGAAAGGGCAGCTGCAGACATGGTTCTAGGCTATTCACACACAGTCCTACACCTGGTAATTGGCTGCATTCACAGACACTGTGGAGTGATACAACCAGAGGTTAGAAAGTGATAGTTCTGGCCAATTTGACGAGGTAAGGAAAGAAAAAAATCAAAGGACGGACATTGTTGGATTGTCAGACAGACGGGTTCCTGGTAAACGAACAGGATCAGGATATCTGTGAGACAGACGGCTTCCTCCTCCAGCCCTTCCACATCTTCATCAGTTTTTTAGAGCTGTACGACACTGTCTTCCACAAACCTGAGAGGGCCAGGGACACGAAGAGTTAACAATATGAACAACCACATTATAAAAAAAATATTTCACCGAAACAGTTACTAATACACAGTGGAAGGTTTAAAAACTAATTTTCCATTAAAGTAAGTGCTTGAAGGCCATAATAAAAGAAACAGTTGGACATTTTGGGAAATCAGCTTATTCACTTTTTTGCTGAGAGATGAGAGAAAAGATACTGTAGCACTCCACTATCTGCTTAATTATTCTTTTCAAACTAAACTTTTCGTACTGATTGAACACACAATATATCATATGTTCATTGGTGAGCATCTGAGGTGCTATAGGCAGATTTTGTTATCACTGGAAAGAGTTAGGTTCGCTGTTTCCCCCTTTCCCAACTTTAGGCTTAGTTAAACTAAAGTGCCTTCTAAAAGTTAGCCTTAAGTCAGCATACAATCAGTGGTGTGGTAATAATCTTCTCATCTAACTTGAAAGCGGATAATTGCATTTCCCAAAGTGTCATACTATTCCTTTATGGGACGTGAAGCACTAAATCAATTGACACGCACGCACGCACGCACGCACGCACGCACTCACGCACGCACGCACGCACGCACGCACGCACGCACGCACGCACGCACGCACGCACGCACGCACGCACGCACACACACACTCTAAGAGTAAGAGTTCTTACCAGCTGTAGCAATGCCCTTAATACTCTGTGTTATACTGGAGGATTTCACAATAGATGAGATACCTGAGGAGACACAAAAACATGAGCAAACCTTCAATTACAACACACAAACAGTATCTCATCACTGGCTAGAGCCTGCACAACCTAGTACCAAGGGCATTTTACTGTGGAGAATGAATCTAGGCAAGACTGAGACTTTATTATTTCAGAGAAAACTGAAGTGATAACGAACCTTGAAAACATTAGGTGTCTTTTTTTTTTTCCCATCACCCATCTCCTTCCCCCCTCTTCTGTATTTATGCAAATGTTTCTTTGCATCAAAAACAACAGCTCCTACTGTAGATTATCTTCTCTTCATCATGTTTCCCTCCGTACCTTGTTGCACAACTGCTCCACAGTCGGGATCCTGAGCCACCTGCAGCAGAATCTCCTCCACGTCCCGGTTTTTCCCCGGAGGGTCGACCAGTTTTGTGATCCTCTGCTGAAGAGTCCGAGGTAACGCCATCAGCTGGGTGAACTGGCCTTCTGGGCTTTTGTCAACCTGCAGGAACACAAACAAGAATAAATGAACAGAGATGCATCCAGACAACTGAATAACTGCCCCACTGACAGCTCATATAGTCAGACACAAATGCAGACCAATAGATTGTTATTTGGAATTGATTGTGCAAAGATAGTAACACTATGACACTATTTGTCTTATTAGCATGTGCTTGCATTGACCCTTCCAGTCTAACACACAACATACTACCTAGCATTTTAAAAATTGAAGTAAATTCTGTGGAATATTGCAAAGAGAGCAGGAATTTGTGCAATTAAAAAAAAAAAACTGACAAGAATTTGTAACTTTTTGAACCCAGATTAAATGTAAATCTACTCTTACCTATAGACATATTTATTAAAACTGACTAATATTAATTCCATGTAGAGGCTGTTTCTGATAATCTCTTATCAGACAAAACCCAAATGTCACCCTGGATTCAAATGTTGGCCCTATGGATACTACATTTCCAGTAGTACTACAGTACTATAATATCCAAAGAACTACAATATTGTAAGATCTCAAACATTGATACTGTGTCTGACTGCATTACATCTGACAACAATAAATTGTCCAATACTAATTTTAAAATTTTTCTCAGCAAAATCCCTTTAAATCTTGCTTTTTAAAAATAACGTTCTTTTATAGCTAAAAAATCTATTTGTCCGTGCTCTCTGCTGGACAAACTGTAGTACCGCAAACAGACATGTGACACTTCTGTTCCATAGTTTTGTGTTATTGAAATGCACCAGCCAATTTATCAGCTTATCCTCAGCTGTCTACTGAACTGAGGAACAAAGCAATGATGTGAGTATATCTGACTATCCTTAAATGTCTTTTAAGCTTTAGTTTACAAATGACAGCACATTTTGTGTTTTTATTACGGACATTTTTGATTGAAATGTGCTTTCTGTTTTGACTGCAATACACATAACTTATGCATGCACACGTGGGCAACACAATCAACATTCCTGCCAATGGTTTCAGACTACGGCACTGAGCTACAGGTGGCAGTAATACACCCAGAAATACAGAAATGTGCCAATGTAACCAGATGACTGCCAGAAAGTAAACACAGCTCAAGCATTTTTAACTTCTGTGTCTAAATGTAATTGTATTTCTCTAAAGCTAAGCACGATTCCCCGAGGCACTGCTCACGTAAGTGTTACAAACACATGCACAAAAGGATACAAGGTGTCTTGTTCTTACCTGCACCTGCTGTTCACATACTAAACATGTTATTCCCCGGCAATGTGATGCCTGAGGTGATGAGTAATCCCTTACTATACCGGAGTGTGCTGACAGCGGTTAAATAATACACCAGGAAAAAAATGGAAAAGAATGTGTCTTCTTGTCATTCCATTTGTAAACACACATCGTCTCACTGGCATTTGATTCTAATAGACCCTGATATCTTTTAATCATATAGTAACTCCATCCATCATCCATTAGCTACAACCGCTTCATCCTAGAGTGTCGCAGGGCCCTGGAGTCTATGCTCACTGAATAGAAAAATTAAATGAACAATTTTGAAAATGCTGTGATACTCAAGGATACAGAAGATTATTTTAAAGAGGACAGAAAAAAAATCTAAACTCAAAGCCATCTCTTTTAATCTTCTTTTCTTCCTCAGCCACTGTGGTAGCCAACCTCACAAACCCTGCCAGTTATCTAGGAGTCGCTGACCGCTAGTTAAGCTTCATCTGACTGGCCAAACGATGCAAAAGCTTGATCCATGGGCTCCATCTGATAGATCGAATGTTTGCATGTTGAGTGTGAGTGCATGGCACGTGTAAATAAATGATTTTACTCACTGATCGCATTTTAGGCAGTCTTTTAAGATGGGTTTATTGCACGTTAATATATTAACAATGGCATATATTCGTTAGAGCTAGCGGGGTACACATTGTACTGTGAATCTCATTATAATTATATGGATATCTATTATCCTGCGACAGACTGGCGACCTGTCCAGGGTGTCCCATGCCTTCGCCCAAGTCAGCTGGAATAGGCTCCAGCCCCCCCACGACCCCAGTGAGGATTAAGCGGTATATAGAGGATGGATGGATGGATGGATATCTATTATTATTTTCTGTTGTTTATTTAGTTTTGCATTGATATTTTAAGCCCATGCAGCACTTTGGTCAACTGTGGTCATTTTCAATTGGCTATACAAATACATTTTGACTTAAAACACAGTGTGCTAGTCCAAGTAACAAGGCCAAGTTCAATCAGACAAAGCTATGTCATTATTATTATAGATTGAAAATTTTTTTACCTGTTTGTCAGTAAAGGCATGACACATAGATTTTTTTAAAAAAAGGACTATTTGGTCAAGACAACAGAGCCTCTGTTTATGCTGCAATATGACCAACAAACTCTTTTTCTTGGAAATGAAGTTCATTTCCTGACAGTTTTTTTTTTTTTTTTACATTTTTTGTAATTTACATCTTCAACATTACAATGTAACAAGGGTCTCAGAGTAAAAAAGGCAAAACTGTAGAGACAGCACACAGCATTGTAGTCCAAGTGTTGCTCGAATATCAAGTGAGATAATAAAAGTATTTGTGGGTTCTGTGCATGTACTTTGTTGTCTCTTCACCATGTCATACCTCAAGTTTGCCTTGCTGAGGTTTGTAGACCACTTGAGGACAGTCCCGCAGGATGTTACTGTACAGAATCCTGAAGTGCTGAATGTTGTCCTGGACAATGTTGGCCACCTTGGATTTATCCTCTCCAATCACCATCCTGAAATCCCCTTCAAAGGAGCAGACAAAATGTTTTCCCTTAGCATACACAAAGCCCAAAAATAAAAAATAAACTAAGTCCACAACACCCTTTCCAAGCCAAATGTAGTATCTGTGCTATTATATAAACTTCATGTTTTCTTGCACTTTGCAGTACCAAAGCAAATTGATGAGATATTAAACACTTTTCCATGTTCAGTTTCTTGTCCTAAATTCTCAGAGATGTTCAAATATTCATTATGTTGCTCTCAGGGTATTATCTGATAACATTACTCTAGTTATCAGCATTTAAACATTTATAAAGTCAACAATGAAAAAACTGTTATTTGTCTCTTTCTATTTCACTGAATTACTTTGGAAAAAAATAAACCAAGTTCAGTCAGTCCTGCATGTCCATAAAGTATTCAAAGTCTTTGAATCACGTAAGATAAAGTGTTAATACAAAAATCTACAAAAATATCTAAATTTCCAATGTTATTTTTGCAATTCATACAACTGTTATGAATGCATTAACCTTGTAAACATTAAAGCGTGTAACTTTCAGGTTTATGTAGATTTACAATCTTCTTACCAGCATAAGAAAGACCAGCTATCTGCAGGAAAAGATCTTCTTCAGTGAAGCTCTCTGGCAGCATGAGGAAAGAAGCCGTCACAGCACTCTTCAGATTGGCGACCAGGGCAGCACGGAGCTTCCCATTCTCACCCTGCACCAGCATTTTCACCTGCACAGGAACATATACAGTGCATAAGCATACAGGAAAAATGTTTGACTGCTCTGACAATAGTTAGTCCAATAACGAACAGCAGAATAAAATAAAAGCTTGTGTTTGTCTGGCAGGTTCTGTTACAGTCTGATCAGGATACTGACTGGTTTGTGAAGGCGTCCAGCAACATACATGGTCTTCCAGTGCATCAGGTCATCAATCAGAGACTCTGTGCTGATCACACCATATTTGATTATCTGAGAAAAGGAGAAGAAATATGTAGTTAATAATTAAACCATGAAAACCCCTTAAAACAAGTGGAAATATCAAATTGCTGGCACTACCTCTGCAAAATCAAATAGCTTGGATACAGAACTGAACAAACAGAGTGAGTGATTTGTACAGCTGATGTCAGTTATACAAGCTGATTCTTCATACTTAGTGTAAGTCACAACATCAAACCAGGACTAAAATTATATCGAACACACAAGTGACTTGCTGTGAAAACCTCGAACACAAATGAGAAATTTTAAGTCATATAAGAAGATTGGTATGTACCTTTAGAGAAAAAGAAAAAGCATTTCAGACATATTGAAACTAATGAGAATCTAGTGACTTACCCTGCCATCCACAGGCACCAGTGTGTTGTAGTAAACAGAAGCCCCGTGTTCATTCTGTATGGAGCTGATCATCGTGGGACCCAGCAGCTTCAGGATAGAGTAGTGTTTGCGATTCTGCAGCAGGTTCATGGTGTGCCACGTCACTGGGTCGTCCACAGCAAACACAAAGTCCAGCATATTTTTCTACATGAGAAAAAAAGCAATGCAGAACGTCATATTTTAGACAATAAATTTGGACACAGCTTCAAATTCTAACATCCAATGATTGATGAAATATTCAATATTGTTGATTATAAATTTTCCTTGGAGCCATAATGAGATTCTGTGATTACAGTGTAGCGTAGTGGGTATCCCTAATATGCAAAAAGGAGTCGGGTGCCAAACAGGGGGATAAAGGAAATCCCCCACTTATCACTGCTTCAAATTCGAACACTGTGACATACTTTCATACACAAATTAGAGTTAAAAGTTCAAAGCAAAAAAAAACACACCATTCAGTACATTATAAATACAGTTATAAATTAACTATGTAAGAGAAAGCCTTCAGATAATTGCAGTCCTAGAAATGATAACTGAGACTGTGTTGGCATGAAAGGAATGTGTTCAGGTGAGGTAAACAGTCTGCAGTCCTGTACAAGGAGTTCAGTTCAGTTCAGAGAGCTGTGGGTGTGTTCATGTGAGCAGCATGGGTGCGTTTGGGAGAAGGGCCAGGGAGGGTAGAAAAACACTAGTAAATCTCTGTTGTCCAAATGAATTAAGAGTAATTTCTCTATTACTTTTGGTAAAATAAATAGTTTGTAATATAACAGATACCACAAAGAGTATTGAATGAGCAGCTGTTGCACATGTGTAAAGATTTTTATCTCATGAAATGCATTAGATGACCAGCATATTTACAGCTGTGAACAAAACTATAGACACACTTTGAAAGACCTTGTTTGTTATGGCAGCTTTAAGTTTCGATGACAAGTACAATGTTTAATTTTCCAAGATAGAAAAACAAGAAAACACAACCTATCACAACTGGTCAGAATGGTCAAGATTTTAAACAATGCTTTTAAAGTTGACAAACAAATCAATTCTGTTGTCAAAACCGGACTCTTTAAGTTGAGGCTGTTGGCCAAAGTACAGCCCTATCTGTCCCACAACAGCTTTGAGAGAGTTATACATGTCTTTATCACATCTCGGCTACACTACTGTAACTCTCTGTACGTGGGTCTTGATCAGATGTGTCTTCGTCGGCTCCAGTTGACGCAAAATGCTGCTGCCCAACTTCTAACAGGGACAAAGAATCGGCAGCACATCACTCCACTTTTAGCCTCGCTCCACTGGTGTGAAGCTGAAAACGTAAAAATCTATGCAACGCTAGGCTCAGCAAAAATTAAATAAAAATGAATACATAAAAATAACAACAAAATAAAACAAACACGACCTAAAGTAAAGGGAAGACAACAGGTTAAATTTTCCTTTCTGGAAAACAGGCCATCAGTCTAACGAGCAGAACTGCTTCAGTGTTAGTGACGTCTCTGTAACTGACTTGTACATTTGACGTGCAGCTCGTGTTTAAGGTCGCGACAGTTTAACGACTGGGACTTGGGACAGGTGTGTCTTACCTCCATTTGACCTTGGCTGGTCCCATGCTGTTTAAATACGCCAGATCCGTAGGCAAAAGCTAAACTGATGTCCTGCGGAAACTGTGACAGTATTCTCCTGTAAAGCACGCCGGTGTTGTGCAAAGCTGGAAGAGTCATTTTAAACTAGCTACGATACTGTCCAGCAACAACACAAGCCGGTTAGCGACAGAATAACGAACTAAATAAGCCGTAAAGCA